>NC_092333.1:41550000-41680000 GCF_046630445.1 Rutidosis leptorrhynchoides | reverse complement strand
CGGGCACTAAAAAATGACAACCACTGCCACCGGCCGCCAACCACCACCGCTGGCCGGCAGCTGCAGCCGGCAGCGGCGGTCAGCCTCCCAGAAACAGCAGCAACAGCAGCTTTTAGCTGCTGTCCGCCCATTTGTGCACCCCCAAATTCAACGTTCCTTGCAATTTAAGGCCAAATACAAGTGTACACACAACCACTAATAATTATCTAACATCAATCTAGCATTTAACAAGTAATTTCATCAACAAAATCAAAGAATCAAGCACCAATTGCATCATTTAATATTTATATCAAGAACCCTAAATTTAACATGAATCAAATACAAAATTAAATACAAAATTACAGAGAAAACCTTGTTGCTAGATGTTAGAGATGCAAGAAATCCGAAATATAAAACTTGAATTCATCATCTTCTTCATTAATTAAAGCTAGGGTTATGGTTGTGGTGTTTGGTCACGATGGGAACAAGAAGAGGAAAAGGGAAAAACCATTTGCTTTAAACTTGCAACTATTAATTCATCATCTTCATCAATTTAGAACTAGAATTCATGTATGTGTGTGTTTGATCGATAGAAACAAGGGAAGGGGAAGAAAACCACAAGCTGTACCAATATAAAAAGAGGGGCGGTCTTTTGTTTATTAAAAGGGTATTAATCTCATACCCGATAAAACACGCGTATTTACCTGAGTTAAGAAACGTAACCCATCATGGTCGGGAGCCCAAACGAAGTCCAAAATTAATAAATAAAATATTTCTGTGACCCTTGTCACAAAACGCACTCACTGAACTAATAATTAATTAAATACACCCAATAATTAATTATTTCATTAGAATGCTCTTTAAAACACTAAACGGACAAAAAGGGCAAAATAGGTAATTTCACCTAGGCCCGACATCAGGATGTTACAAATCTACCCCCCTTAAAGAGATTCCGTCCTCGGAATCTGGTCAATCAAGGTTAATAAAGGTCATGGGTAAAACAAACCACCACAACGGTTCACAAGTCTTACAGTCATAATCGTTACAAAGTTCTGTCCATCTCTCGTCGGTCAAGTGAAAACTCGTTGATCAAAAGTCAAACACACTGTCTGCTAAGATTACTACCCAATCACTTATACGCTGATCTACAAGTTTACTTACAATACACGATACCCGAATCTTTCCCCACATACTCTGGTCTAGGTTTTACACACTAACTCTCAAGTCACCACTAACGACCCACTACATGATATCTGTCAATCACGATTTGGGGTTATCCCCGGGTCACGCTCATCGAATTTCCCATATCAACTCAGTCTAACTCAGTCTAAAACACTGATTAATGGCTATCATTTACTTTAGAACACCCAAACTTAGCTAATTTCATCACTACAATATCGCTAAGTCAACTCGGATTTCACTAAATTACCCAAACTCTGTAATCTAATACATGTTTCAATCCCGTTATTCGTTGAAATTCGCTTATCCAAGTCAATATTCACCCAATTATTCAAATTATTCAACGACTATTTACATTTTTGGTCCACTCATCCCTCATTGGACTGTTTACGAACACCGATTTAAGTCAATTCTAATCACTACGTCACAAATTCCAAGTATAGAATAACCGCCATCCTATACTGGAAGTAATTATCTACGGGTTAATTTCCTTAAATAACCTTAATTCATCTGTCCGATATCGCTAAAGTTACTCCTCAAAGGTCACCACTAGGATAAGATTCCATCAGAATCCTCAATCCAAACCTATTAAACTAATAATTACACAAAGTCTTGTTACATTACATCCGTCGACACCAAGTCAAAAAAGTCAGCTTTTGGTCAAAATCCTCCGAAATTCAAAACAGAATATCAATCTCTACATTTCCTCCGACTCCCGAAACTACTCTATGATTTACCATGATGTATTTCGTTGGCCAGGCGTAATACATCGTCCCAAATCATATCTTCAATTCGGGTATTTCGGAGCAAGACCCTAATCGAGTTCGTCAATCGATCGCAGTCTATTTACTCTGATCACTGGCAGTTACAATCCACTAATAACAAATATATTCTAAACTCAGGGTTTCTAAATATGTTATCTGATTACAACTATCCTGGCACATTTTCATTGTTCAAATGTACCCCAACTAATCCTTCTTTCGCAACACACTTGTATTTTTCAACACTTCTCTCTAATTCCTCTACTGTCACAATACCCCCTGAACATGGTATTAGCAATTTACATCGATTCATCCTTAAGTGATACTAATCGCAACTTCACTCACAGTCGGACACTCACTCTAGTCTTAAGGTCAACTTACACCAAAACTCAATCCTCGGTCAAGTCAAAGTTATCTCTACCTACCCAAGAGACCAATACAAGGAAACAGCCTGCACTTACGTTTTAAGGACCATACTTAAAATGTCCCGTTCTTATTGATTAAAAACGTTCCATATTAATTGATTTCGTTGCGAGGTTTTGACCTCTATATGAGACGTTTTTTTTTCAAAGACTGCATTCATTTTTAAAACAAACCATAACCTTTATTTCATAAATAAAGGTTTAAAAAGCTTTACGTAGATTATCAAATAATGATAATCTAAAATATCCTGTTTACACACGACCATTACATAATGGTTTACAATACAAATATGTTACATCGAAATCAGTTTCTTGAATGCAGTTTTTACACAATATCATACAAACATGGACTCCAAGTCTTGTCCTTATTTTAGTATGCAACAGCGGAAGCTCTTAGTATTCACCTGAGAATAAACATGCTTTAAACATCAACAAAAATGTTGGTGAGTTATAGGTTTAACCTATATATATCAAATCGTAACAATAGACCACAAGATTTCATATTTCAATACACATCCCATACATAGAGATAAAAATCATTCATATGGTGAACACCTGGTAACCGACATTAACAAGATGCATATATAAGAATATCCCCATCATTCCGGGACACCCTTCGGATATGATATAAATTTCGAAGTACTAAAGCATCCGGTACTTTGGATGGGGTTTGTTAGGCCCAATAGATCTATCTTTAGGATTCGCGTCAATTAGGGTGTCTGTTCCCTAATTCTTAGATTACCAGACTTAATAAAAAGGGGCATATTCGATTTCGATAATTCAACCATAGAATGTAGTTTCACGTACTTGTGTCTATTTTGTAAATCATTTATAAAACCTGCATGTATTCTCATCCCAAAAATATTAGATTTTAAAAGTGGGACTATAACTCACTTTCACAGATTTTTACTTCGTCGGGAAGTAAGACTTGGCCACTGGTTGATTCACGAACCTATAACAATATATACATATATATCAAAGTATGTTCAAAATATATTTACAATACTTTTAATACATTTTGATGTTTTAAGTTTATTAAGTCAGCTGTCCTTGTTAGTAACCTACAACTAGTTGTCCACAGTTAGATGTACAGAAATAAATCGATAAATATTATCTTGAATCAATCCACGACCCAGTGTATACGTATCTCAGTATTGATCACAACTCAAACTATATATATTTTGGAATCAACCTCAACCCTGTATAGCTAACTCCAACATTCACATATAGAGTGTCTATGGTTGTTCCGAAATATATATAGATGTGTCAACATGATAGGTAGAAACATTGTATACGTGTCTATGGTATCTCAAGATTACATAATATACAATACAAGTTGATTAAGTTATGGTTGGAATAGATTTGTTACCAATTTTCACGTAGCTAAAATGAGTAGTTTTTACCAATTTTGTTTTGCTCGCCATTTCTTCGTTTCTAATCCGTTTTGAGTGATTTAAGCGGCCAAGGTTTCGTATTGAACTTGAATTTATGAAACTAAACAGAAAAGGTATAGGTTTATAATCGGAAATACAAGTTACAAGTTATTTTTGAAAGAGGTAGTCATTTCCGTCGAAAGAACGACATCTTGATGACCATTTTGAAAAACATACTTTCACTTTGAGTTTAACCATGATTTTTGGATATAGTTTCATGTTCATAAGAAAAATCTTTTTTCCAGAAGTATAGCTTTTAAATCAAAGTTCTTCTTAGCTTTTAATTATCCCAACCAAAACAGCCCCCGGTTTTACTACGACGACGTATATCCAGTTTTATGGTGTTTATCGTGTTTCTGGGTTTTAAATCATTAAGTTAGCATATCATATAGATATAGAACATGTGTTTAGTTGATTTTAAAAGTCTAGTTAGAAGGATTAATTTTATTTGCGAACAAGTTTAGAATTAACTAAACTATGTTTGATTACAAGTTTATAACGTTGAATAAGACATCTTTTTATGTATGAATCGAATGATGTTATGAACATCATTACTACCTCAAGTTCCTTGGATAAACCTACTGGAAATGAGAAAAATAGATCTAGCTTCAAATGATCCTTGGATGGCTTGAAAGTTCTTGAAGCAGAATCATGACACGAAAACAATTTCAAGTAAGATTTCCACTCGAAATAAGATTGTTATAGTTATAGAAATTGAATTAAAGTTTGAATATGATTATTACCTTGTATTAGAAAGATAACCTACTGTAAGTAACAAAGGTTTCTTGATCTTGGATGATTACTTGGAATGGATTTAGAAAACTTGGAAGTAAACTTGCAATCTTGGAAGTATTCTTGATTTTATGAAACTAGAACTTTTGAAATTTATGAAGAACACTTAGAACTTGAAGATAGAACTTGAGAGAGATCAATTAGATGAAGAAAATTGAAGAATGAAAGTGTTTTTAGGTGTTTTTGGTCGTTGGTGTATGGATTAGATATAAAGGATATGTAATTTTGTTTTCATGTAAATAAGTTATGAATGATTACTCATATTTTTGTAATTTTATGAGATATTTCATGCTAGTTGCCAAATGATGGTTCCCACATGTGTTAGGTGACTCACATAGGCTGCTAAGAGCTGATCATTGGAGTGTATATACCAATAGTACATACATCTAAAAGCTGTGTATTGTACGAGTACGAATACGGGTGCATACGAGTAGATTTGTTGATGAAACTGAACGAGGATGTAATTGTAAGCATTTTTGTTAAGTAGAAGTATTTTGATAAGTGTCTTGAAGTCTTTCAAAAGTGTATGAATACATATTAAAACACTACATGTATATACATTTTAACTGAGTCGTTAAGTCATCGTTAGTCGTTACATGTAAATGGTGTTTTGAAACCTTTAGGTTAACGATCTTGTTAACCCAATGTTTATAATATCAAATGAGATTTTAAATTATTATATTATCATGATATTATGATGTACGAATATCTCTTAATATGATCTATATACATTAAATGTCGTTACAACGATAATCGTTACATATATGTCTCGTTTCAAAATCATTAAGTTAGTAGTCTTATTTTTACATATGTAGTTCATTGTTAATACACTTAATGATATATTTACTTATCATTTAATATAATTAACCAAGTGTATCAATATCTTAATATGATTCATATGTACCTAGTAAGATGTTATAACGATAATCGTTATATATATCGTTTTCGAGTTTCTTAATTTAATAGTCTCATTTTTATGTATATAACTCATTGTTAAAATACCTAATGAGATACATACTTATAATAAAATCATGTTAACTATATATATATAACTATATATATGTCATCGTATAGTTTTTACAAGTTTTAACGTTCGTAAATCACCGGTCAACTTGGGTGGTCATTTGTCTATATGAAACCTATTCCAATTAATCAAGTCTTAATAAGTTTGATTGCTTAACATGTTGGAAACACTTAATCATGTAAATATCAATTTCATTTAATATATATAAACATGGAAAAGTTCGGGTCACTACAGTACCTACCCGTTAAATAAATTTTGTCCCGAAATTTTAAGCTGTTGAAAGTGTTGACGAATCTTCTAGAAATAGATGCGGGTATTTCTTCTTCATCTGATCTTCATGCTCCCAGGTGAACTTGGGTCCTCTACGAGCATTCCATCGAACCTTAACAATCGGTATCTTGTTTTGTTTAAGTCTCTTAACCTCACGATCCATTATTTCGATGGGTTCTTCAATGAATTGAAGTTTTTCATTGATTTGGATTTCGTTCAACAGAATAGTGAGATCTTCTTTAGCAAAACATTTCTTCAAATTTGAGACGTGGAAAGTGTTATGTACAGCTGCGAGTTGTTGAGGTAGCTCCAGTTGGTAAGCTACTGGTCCGACACAATCTATAATCTTGAATGGTCCAATGTACCTTGGATTTAGTTTTCCCCGTTTACCAAATCGAACAACGCCTTTTCAAGGTGAAACCTTAAGCATGACCATTTCTCCAATTTCAAACTCTATATCTTTTCTTTTACTGTCCGCGTAGCTCTTTGTCGACTCTGGGTGGTTTTCAATCTTTGTTGAATTTGGATGATTTTCTCGGTAGTTTCTTGTATTATCTCCGGACCCGTAATCTGTCTATCCCCCACTTCATTCCAACAAATCAGAGACCTGCACTTTCTACCATAAAGTGCCTCAAACGGCGCCATCTCAATACTAGAATGATAACTGTTGTTGTAGGAAAATTCTGCTAACGGTAGGTGTTGATCCCAACTGTTTCCGAAATCAATAACACATGCTCGTAGCATGTCTTCAAGCGTTTGTATCGTCCTTTCGCTCTGCCCATCAGTTTGTGGATGATAGGCAGTACTCATGTCTAGACGAGTTCCTAATGCTTGCTGTAATGTCTGCCAGAATCTTGAAATAAATCTGCCATCCCTATCAGAGATAATAGAGATTGGTATTCCATGTTTGGAGATGACTTCCTTCAAATACAGTTGTGCTAACTTATCCATCTTGTCATCTTCTCTTATTGGCAGGAAGTGTGCTGATTTGGTGAGACGATCAACTATTACCCAAATAGTATCAAAACCACTTGCAGTCCTTGGCAATTTAGTGATGAAATCCATGGTAATGTTTTCCCATTTCCATTCCGGGATTTCGGGTTGTTGAAGTAGACCTGATGGTTTCTGATGCTCAGCTTTGACCTTAGAACACGTCAAACATTCCCCTATGTATTTAGCAACATCAGCTTTCATACCTGGCTACCAAAAATGTTTCTTGAGATCCTTGTACATCTTCCCCGTTCCAGGATGTATTGAGTATCTGGTTTTATGAGCTTCTCTAAGTACCATTTCTCTCATATCTCCAAATTTTGGTACCCAAATCCTTTCAACCCTATACCGGGTTCCATCTTCCCAAATATTAAGATGCTTCTCTGATCCTTTGGGTATTTCATTCTTTAAATTTCCCTCTTTTAAAACTCCTTGTTGCGCCTCCTTTATTTGAGTAGTAAGGTTATTGTGAATCATTATATTCATAGATTTTACTCGAATGGGTTCTCTGTCCTTTCTACTCAAGGCGTCGGCTACCACATTTGCCTTCCCCGGGTGGTAACGAATCTCAAAGTCGTAATCATTCAACAATTCAATCCACCTACGCTGCCTCATGTTCAGTTGTTTCTGATTAAATATGTGTTGAAGACTTTTGTGGTCGGTATATACAATACTTTTGACCCTATATAAGTAGTGCCTCCAAGTCTTTAATGCAAAAACAACCGCGCCTAATTCCAAATCATGCGTCGTATAATTTTATTCGTGAATCTTCAATTGTCTAGACGCATAAGCAATCACCTTCATTCGTTGCATTAATACACAACCGAGACCTTGCTTTGATGCGTCACAATAAATCACAAAATCATCATTCCCTTCAGGAAATGACAATATAGGTGCCGTAGTTAGCTTTTTCTTCAATAACTGAAACGCTTTCTCTTGTTCATCCTTCCATTCAAATTTCTTCCCTTTATGCGTTAATGCAGTCAAGGGTTTTGCTATTCTGGAAAAGTCTTGGATGAACCTTCTGTAGTAACCAGCTAGTCCTAAAAACTGGCGTATGTGTTTCGGAGTTTTCGGGGTTTCCCACTTTTCAACAGTTTCTATCTTTGCCGGATCCACCTTAATACCTTCTTTGTTCACTATGTGACCGAGGAATTGAACTTCTTCCAACAAAATGCACACTTTGAAAATTTAGCGTACAATTCTTCCTTCCTCAATACTTCTAACACCTTTCTCAAATGTTCACCGTGTTCTTGGTCATTCTTTGAGTAAATAAGTATGTCATCAATGAAAACAATGACAAACTTGTCAAGGTATGGTCCACACACTCGGTTCATAAGGTCCATGAACACAGCTGGTGCATTAGTTAAACCAAACGGCATGACCATAAACTCGTAATGACCGTAACGTGTTCTGAAAGCAGTCTTTGAAATATCATCTTCTTTCACCCGCATTTGATGATACCCGGAACGTAAGTCAATCTTTGAATAAACAGACGAGCCTTGTAGTTGAACAAATAAGTCGTCGATTCTCGGTAGTGGGTAGCGATTCTTGATGGTAAGTTTGTTCAAATCTCGGTAGTCAATACACAACCTGAATGTACCATCTTTCTTCTTGACAAACAAAACAGGAGCTCCCCACGGTGATGTGCTTGGTCGAATGAAACCACGCTCTAAAAGTTCTTGTAATTGGATTTTTAGTTCTTTCATCTCGCTGGGTGCGAGTCTGTAAGGAGCATGAGCTATTGGTGCAGTTCCTGGTACAAGATCTATTTGAAATTCAACGGATCGATGTGGGGGTAATCCCGGTAATTCTTTCGGAAATACATCGGGAAATTCTTTTGCGAAGGGAACATCATTGATGCTCCTTTCTTCAGTTTGTACTTTCTTGACGTGTGCTAGAACAGCATAGCAACCTTTTCTTATTAGTTTTTGTGCCTTCAAATTACTAATAAGATGTAGCTTCGTGTTGCCCTTTTCTCCGTACACCATTAAGGGTTTTCCTTTTTCTCGTATAATGCGAATTGCATTTTTGTAACAAACGATCTCTGCTTTCACTTCTTTCAACCAGTCCATACCGATTATCACATCAAAACTCCCTAACTCTACTGGTATCAAGTCAATCTTAAATGTTTCGCTAACCAGTTTAATTTCTCGATTCCGACATATATTATCTGCTGAAATTAATTTACCATTTGCTAATTCGAGTAAAAATTTACTATCCAAAGGCGTCAATGGACAACTTAATTTAGCACAAAAAACTCTACTCATATAGCTTCTATCCGCACCCGAATCAAATAAAACGTAAGCAGATTTATTGTCAATAAGAAACATACCCGTAACAAGCTCCGGGTCTTCCTGTGCCTCTGCCGCATTAATATTGAAAACTCTTCCGCAGCCTTGTCCATTCGTGTTCTCCTGGTTCGGGCAATTTCTAATAATGTGGCCCGGTTTTCCACATTTATAACAAAATACATTGGCATAACTTGCTCCGACACTACTTGCTCCGCCATTACTCGTTCTGACACCATTTGTTCCTTTCGTTCTGTTAACCCCTGGTCCGTAGACATCACACTTCGCCGCGCTATGACCATTTCTTTTACACTTGTTGCAAAATTTGGTGCAGAACCCCGAGTGATACTTTTCACACCTTTGGCATAGCTGCTTCTGATTGTTGTTGTTGTTGCGGTTATTATTGTTGTTAAGATGATTGTTGTGGTTGCTGTTGTTTTTGTTGTTGTTGTTGGGCCGTTTGTTGTAGTTGCGATTGATGTTGCGATTGTTAGGATAGTTGTTGCGATTATTGTTGTAATTGCTGTTGTTGTTGTATTGGTGATTCTTATCACCATTTTCCTCCCACTTTCTTTTGACTTGCTTCACATTGGCCTCTTCAGCAGTCTGTTCTATAATTCTTTCTTCAATCTGGTTCACTAGTTTGTGAGCCATTCTACATGCCTGTTGTATGGAGGCAGGCTCGTGTGAACTTATATCTTCTTGGATTCTTTCCGGTAATCCTATCACAAACGCGTCGATCTTCTCTTCATCATCTTCGAACGCTCCCGGACACAATAGGCATAATTCTATGAATCGTCTTTCGTACGTGGTAATATCAAATCCTTGGGTTCGTAACCCTCTAAGTTCTGTCTGGAGCTTATTGACCTCGGTTCTGGGACGGTACTTCTCGTTCATCAAGTGCTTGAATGCTGACCACGGTAGTGCGTAAGCATCATCTTGTCCCACTTGCTCTAGATAGGTGTTCCACCATGTTAACGCAGAACCTGTGAAGGTATGCGTAGCGTACTTCACTTTGTCCTCTTCAGTACACTTACTTATGGCAAACACCGATTTGACCTTCTCGATCCACCGTTTCAATCCGATCGGTCCTTCGGTTCCATCAAATTCCAAAGGTTTGCAGGCAGTGAATTCTTTGTAGGTGCATCCTACACGATTTCCTGTACTGCTAGATCCAAGGTTATTGTTGGTATGTAGCGCGGCCAGTACTGTGGCTATGTTTGAAGCAAGAAAGGCACGAAATTCCTCTTCACTCATATTCAAGGTGTGTCGAGTAGTCGGTGCCATTTCCTTCAAATTAGTCAAATAAAACGAGTTAATCATATAGAATATCAAGAGTAGTCAATAGTATTTCGTAGCGTAATATTATTTATAAAAGCTCTTTCTTCATATTAACGTTTTATACTCTTTAATTCGGGTAGTACTTACCCGTTAAGTTCATACTTAGTAGCTAACATATCATTTCAACTACTACAGTTCTATATGAAAAACTAATCACAAAAAATATATATATCATATTCAAACCTTTATACAATAACTTGCAAACTTACAATACCGCTATTTTACATATAACATGAAATATAGCACATAAAACTTTGATACAAAGTAGTTTCGAAGATAATTCTAGTTAATAAATAAGGCGTTCAGCAAAGGCAACAAAGACACGTAATTCATACGTCCAGAAACAAGTCATGCATTCTGGTTTTACTAATACCACTTCCCATCCTTGGTCTTGTGGAACGTAACCGTTGTGACCGATAGTATGACAACGTGTTGTAACGTCGTCAAAGGGACGAGGGTTGCGTAATGTCCAACAGTCCTGTAACAATCTAAAAACCTCATTTCTTACCCCAATTACCGACTCCGTCACTTGTGGGAACATTTTGTTTAATAGTTGTAGCCCGATGTTCTTGTTCTCACTTTGGTGAGAAGCGAACATTACTAACCCGTAAGCATAACATGCTTCTTTATGTTGCATGTTAGCCGCTTTTTCTAAATCACGAAGTCCTATATTCGGATATATTGAGTCAAAATAATTTCTTAACCCGTTGCGTAAAATAGCATTTGGGTTCCCCGCAATATATGCGTCAAAGTAAACACATCGTAACTTATGGATTTCCCAATGTGATATCCCCCATCTTTTGAACAAAAGCCTTTTATAAACCAAGGCATTCTTGGAACGTTCTTCGAATGTCTTACAAACTGATCTCGCCTTAAATAGTTGTGCCGAGAAATTCTGACCGACTCTAGACAAGATTTCATCAATCATGTCTCCGGGTAGGTCTCTTAAAATATTGGGTTGTCTATCCATTTTGTGTTTTTATACTGTAAAATAGACAAGAGTTAGATTCATAAAAAAAATACTTATTAATACAAGCAATTTTTACATATATCATAAAGCATAAGCACACTATATTACATATATTACACCACACGAATACAACTATCTTATTCCGACTCGCTCGTTTCTTCTTCTTCGGTTTTGGTTCGTTTTACCAAGTTTCTAGGGATATATGATGTTCCCCTAATACGAGCCGTCGTTTTCCACATTGGTTTAGAAAAACCTGGTGGTTTAGAGGTTCCCAGGTTATTGTCACAACTTAAGAAATACGGGTGTTGACGATACATATAAAGTTCATCGGGTTTGAAATCAAATTTCTCTATTTTTATGCCCTTTCTCTTATTGTTCTCTTTTGCCTTATTAAATTGTGTTGGGGTAATTTCTATAACATCATTGGAATCCTTGTCGGGATCCGATTCATCGGAGAATTGGTAATCCTTCCAATACTTTGCTTCCTTGGCGGAAACACCATTGACCATAATTAACTTTGGTCGGTTGGTTGAGGATTTTCTTCTACTTAATCGTTTTATTATTTCCCCCACTGGTTCTATTTATTCTTCCGGTTCCGATTCTTCTTTCGGTTCCGACTCTTCTTCCGGTTCCTCTTCGAGAACTTGTGAATCAGTCCACGAATCATTCCAATTTACATTTGACTCTTCATTATTATTAGGTGAGTCAATGGGACTTGTTCTAGAGGTAGACATCTATCACATAATATCAAACACGTTAAGAGATTAATATATCACATAATATTCACATGTTAAAAATATATAGTTTCCAACAAAATTTGTTATGCAATCATTTTTCAAGCAAACACGGTCGAAGTCCAGACTCACTAATGCATCCTAACAAACTCGATAAGACACACTAATGCAAAATTCTGGTTCTCTAAGACCAACGCTCGGATACCAAGTGAAATGTCCCGTTCTTATTGATTAAAAACGTTCCATATTAATTAATTTCGTTGCGAGGTTTTGACCTCTATATGAGACGTTTTTTTTTCAAAGACTGCATTCATTTTTAAAACAAACCATAACCTTTATTTCATAAATAAAGGTTTAAAAAGCTTTACGTAGATTATCAAATAATGATAATCTAAAATATCCTGTTTACACACGACCATTACATAATGGTTTACAATACAAATATGTTACATCGAAATCAGTTTCTTGAATGCAGTTTTTACACAATATCATATAAACATGGACTCCAAGTCTTGTCCTTATTTTAGTATGCAACAGCGGAAGCTCTTAGTATTCACCTGAGAATAAACATGCTTTAAATGTCAACAAAAATGTTGGTGAGTTATAGGTTTAACCTATATATATCAAATCGTAACAATAGACCACAAGATTTCATATTTCAATACACATCCCATACATAGAGATAAAAATCATTCATATGGTGAACACCTGGTAACCGACATTAACAAGATGCATATATAAGAATATCCCCATCATTCCGGGACACCCTTCGGATATGATATAAATTTCGAAGTACTAAAGCATCCGGTACTTTGGATGGGGTTTGTTAGGCCCAATAGATCTATCTTTAGGATTCGCGTCAATTAGGGTGTCTGTTCCCTAATTCTTAGATTACCAGACTTAATAAAAAGGGGCATATTCGATTTCGATAATTCAACCATAGAATGTAGTTTCACGTACTTGTGTCTATTTTGTAAATCATTTATAAAACCTGCATGTATTCTCATCCCAAAAATATTAGATTTTAAAAGTGGGACTATAACTCACTTTCACAGATTTTTACTTCGTCGGAAAGTAAGACTTGGCCACTGGTTGATTCACGAACCTATAACAATATATACATATATATCAAAGTATGTTCAAAATATATTTACAATACTTTTAATACATTTTGATGTTTTAAGTTTATTAAGTCAGCTGTCCTCGTTAGTAACCTACAACTAGTTGTCCACAGTTAGATGTACAGAAATAAATCGATAAATATTATCTTGAATCAATCCACGACCCAGTGTATACGTATCTCAGTATTGATCACAACTCAAACTATATATATTTTGGAATCAACCTCAACCCTGTATAGCTAACTCCAACATTCACATATAGAGTGTCTATGGTTGTTCCGAAATATATATAGATGTGTCAACATGATAGGTAGAAACATTGTATACGTGTCTATGGTATCTCAAGATTACATAATATACAATACAAGTTGATTAAGTTATGGTTGGAATAGATTTGTTACCAATTTTCACGTAGCAAAAATGAGTAGTTTTTACCAATTTTGTTTTGCTCGCCATTTCTTAGTTTCTAATCCATTTTGAGTGATTTAAGCGGCCACGGTTTTGTATTGAACTTGACTTTATGAAACTAAACAGAAAAGGTATAGCTTTATAGTCCGAAATACAAGTTACAAGTCATTTTTGAAAGAGGTAGTCTTTTCCGTTGAAAGAACGACATCTTGATGACCATTTTGAAAAACATACTTTCACTTTGAGTTTAACCATGATTTTTGGATATAGTTTCATGTTCATATGAAAAATCATTTTTCCAGAAGTATAGCTTTTAAATCAAAGTTCTTCTTAGCTTTTAATTATCTCAACCAAAACAGCCCCCAGTTTTACTACGACGACGTATATCCAGTTTTATGGTGTTTATCGTGTTTCTGGGTTTTAAATCATTAAGTTAGCATATCATATAGATATAGAACATGTGTTTAGTTGATTTTAAAATTCTAGTTAGAAGGATTAATTTTATTTGCGAACAAGTTTAGAATTAACTAAACTATGTTCTAGTGATTACAAGTTTATAACGTTGAATAAGACAGCTTTTTATGTATGAATCGAATGATGTTATGAACATCATTACTACCTCAAGTTCCTTGGATAAACCTACAGGAAATGAGAAAAATGGATATAGCTTCAAAGAATCCTTGGATGGCTTGAAAGTTCTTGAAGCAGAATCATGACACGAAAACAATTTCAAGTAAGATTTCCACTCGAAATAAGATTGTTATAGTTATAGAAATTGAATTAAAGTTTGAATATGATTATTACATTGTATTAGAAAGATAACCTAGTGTAAGTAACAAAGGTTTCTTGATCTTGGATGATTACTTGGAATGGATTTAGAAAACTTGGAAGTAAACTTGCAATCTTGGAAGTATTCTTGATTTTATGAAACTAGAACTTTTGAAATTTATGAAGAACACTTAGAACTTGAATATAGAACTTGAGAGAGATCAATTAGATAAAGAAAATTTAAGAATGAAAGGTGTTGTAGGTGTTTTTGGTCATTGGTGTATGGATTAGATATAAAGGATATGTAATTTTGTTTTCATGTAAATAAGTCATGAATGATTACTCATATTTTTGTAATTTTATGAGATATTTCATGCTAGTTGCCAAATGATGGTTCCCACATGTGTTAGGTGACTCACATGGGCTGCTAAGAGCTGATCATTGGAGTGTATATACCAATAGTACATACATCTAAAAGCTGTGTATTGTACGAGTACGAATACGGGTGCATACGAGTAGATTTGTTGATGAAACTGAACGAGGATGTAATTGTAAGCATTTTTGTTAAGTAGAAGTATTTTGATAAGTGTCTTGAAGTCTTTCAAAAGTGTATGAATACATATTAAAACACTACATGTATATACATTTTAACTGAGTCGTTAAGTCATCGTTAGTCGTTACATGTAAATGTTGTTTTGAAACCTTTAGGTTAACGATCTTGTTAAATGTTATTAACCCAATGTTTATAATATCAAATGAGATTTTAAATTATTATATTATCATGATATTATGATGTACGAATATCTCTTAATATGATCTATATACATTAAATGTCGTTACAACGATAATCGTTACATATATGTCTCGTTTCAAAATCATTAAGTTAGTAGTCTTATTTTTACATATGTAGTTCATTGTTAATACACTTAATGATATATTTACTTATAATTTAACATAATTAACCAAGTGTATCAATATCTTAATATGATTCATATGTACCTAGTAAGATGTTATAACGATAATCGTTATATATATCGTTTTCGAGTTTCTTAATTTAATAGTCTCATTTTTATGTATATAACTCATTGTTAAAATACCTAATGAGATACATACTTATAATAAAATCATGTTAACTATATATATAACTATATATATGTCATCGTATAGTTTTTACAAGTTTTAACGTTCGTGAATCACCGGTCAACTTGGGTGGTCATTTGTCTATATGAAACCTATTCCAATTAATCAAGTCTTAATAAGTTTGATTGCTTAACATGTTGGAAACACTTAATCATGTAAATATCAATTTCATTTAATATATACAAACATGGAAAAGTTCGGGTCACTACAATACTGTAGTGACCCGAACTTTTTCAAACCTTTCTATGATTATATGTTTAATGAAAACTATATTTACATGATTAAATGTTTCCAACATGTTAAGCAATCAAACTTGTTAAGACTTGGTTAATTGAAACGAAAATTTTGTAAACGTCTGATTACCCAGTTTGACCAATGATTCACGAACGCTATAAGTTGTATATGACATGATGATACATAAATGAATAAATATATATGTTTAACATGATATAATGATCATCAAGTATCTCATTAAAAATAGTAACAATAAGTTATATACTTAAAAAGGAGACTATTGACGTATGAAACTCGAAACGATACATATAACGATTATCGTTACAACCACGTCTTACTAAATATATATGAAGCATATTAATACATTGTTATATTATATATAACATGATAATATGATAATTAAATATATCATTAAGTGTATTAACAATGAACTACATAAGTAAAAACAAGACTACTAACTTAAGGATTTCGAAACGAGACATATATGTAACGATTATCGTTGTAACGACATTTAAATGTATATATCATATTAAGATATATTAATATATCATAATATCATGATAATATAATAATTTAAAATCTCATTTGATATTATAAACATTGGGTTAACAACATTTAACAAGATCGTTAACCTAAAGGTTTCAAAACAACACTTACATGTAACGACTAACGATGACTTAACGACTCAGTTAAAATGTATATACATGTAGTGTTTTAATATGTATTCATACACTTTTTAAAGACTTCAAGACACTTATCAAAATACTTCTACTTAACAAAAATGCTTACAATTACATCCTCGTTCAGTTTCATCAACAATTATACTCGTATGCACCCGTATTCGTACTCGTACAATACACAGCTTTTAGATGTATGTACTATTAGTATATACACTCCAATGATCAGCTCTTAGCAGCCCATGTGAGTCACCTAACACATGTGGGAACCATCATTTGGCAAGTAGCATGAAATATCTCATAAAATTACAAAAATATGAGTAATCATTCATGACTTATTTACATGAAAATAAAATTACATATACTTTATATCTAATCCATACACCAATGACCAAAAACACCTACAAACACTTTCATTCTTCAATTTTATTCATATAATTAATCTCTCTCAAGTTCTATCTTCAAGTTCTAAGTGTTCTTCATAAATTCTACAAGTTCTAGTTTCATAAAATCAAGAATACTTCCAAGTTTGCTAACTTACTTCCAATCTTGTAGAGTGATCATCCAACCTCAAGAAATCTTTCTTATTTACAGTAAGATATCTTTATAATACAACTTAATAATCATATTCAAACTTTGGTTCAATTTCTATAACTATAACAATCTTATTTCAAGTGATGGTCTTACTTGAACTTGTTTTCGTGTCATGATTCTGCTTCAAGAACTTCGAGCCATCCAAGGATCCGTTGAAGCTAGATTCATTTTTCTCTTTTCCAGTAGGTTTATCCAAGGAACTTAAGGTAGTAATGATGTTCATAACATGTGATGACCCGGAAATTTCCGACCAAATTTAAACTTTAATCTTTATATTATTCTGACACGATAAGCAAAGTTTGTTAAGCTAAATCTCAAGAATTTTAAACTGTGTTCATACATTCATTATAACCTCGACCAAATTCTGACGATTCACGAACCGTTATATATAAATAGATATATATATGTATATATATATTATAACTTGAGAATATTAATAAAGTATTAAACGTAAAATACTTTACACGAACGTATTTGTTTCAATATGATTTTTGACGAAATTAAAAAAAATATATTAAATGATTGAATTATCAGAAATATTGAATTATGATTACAAGTCTCTGTTGAGAGGTCCACTATGATTTGAGAAAATCTATTCCTCTTAACGATATTCGGAATAATTTGTAAAGCTATTTATAAATAAAAACAAAAAGTGTCATTTACGAAAGTTAGACAAAAGTTAGTGGAGAATTGGTTTTCATAATATTCTATTAATCTATTTTCAAACGTACAAAGACGTTTTCAGTTTAAAAAGAACTTTATTATTAAAACGTATATAACTTTTATAAATATCTAGAATCACTTTTGACAACTCATTACTTAACCAGTATAATAAATATAACGATATTTATATTTTATTTCATTAAATATATATAACGATTTAAATTAATATTATATATATTTATACGCGTATTATACATACATAGTTTTTATACTTTTACTATACTTTAACTTTACCTTTACTTTACTTTTACTTTACTTTAACTTTAATAATTCACTTTAATAATTCATACTTTAATAATTCACTTTAATAATTCATACTTTAATAATTCACTTTAATAATTCATACTTTAATAATTCACTTTAATAATTCATACTTTAATAATTCACTTTAATAATTCACTTTAATATTTCATACTTTAATAATTCACTTTAATAATTCAAAAATCTATTATAAATAGAATTCAATAGGTTTTATTATTTCATAGAAATTTGAAAATATATTTCTCTAAACTCTCTCAATCGATTTATATATATATATATATATATATATATATATATATATATATATATATATATATATATATATATATATATATATATATATATATATATTTGCTCTGCATTATTTCAAGATATTATTAGTATACATAAAATATTACGACGGAGTGCTGTCCGAGTAATTTCAAAATAGTTTTTTTGAATGAGTCGAAGCTAAGGAAATTATGGGTTATAGCTATGGAGGTGATGGGTATGGTTCATGGGTATGCTCGTGAGGTCAATCTAGTGTTTATCATCTCCGTTGCGTCTACGTACTTTCCTGCAATATTGAATCTCAATATTGATACGTTCGTGAATCCGAGGCCAACCTTGCACTTGTTAAATGACGTTATATGTATTTTTACTACGAAATACAGTATTGTGAGTTTCATTTGCTCCCTTTTATATATATTTTTGGGACTGAGAATACATGCGCTATTTTTATAAATGTTTTACGAAATAGGCACAAGTACTAAAACTAATTCTATGTGGGTTTAAACCAGAAATATACCCTTAGCTTGGTAACATTAAACTACTTGTCTATGTACGGTAGGCGCGAATCCTAAAGATAGATCTATTGGGCCTGACAAACCCCATCCTGACTATGGGATGCTTTAGTACTTCGAGGTTATTTTAAACACACCTGATCTGGTGTACTTCAGAGGGTAAAACATGAACGTTAAGGCTTGTTACCGGGTGCCTACAACTTATAGAATACTTTTATACACTTGCGAGTGTACATATATTTATAAACGGAAATCTTGTGGTCTATTAATATATTGAAATGATTGTTATGATAAACCTATGAACTCACCAACCTTTTGGTTGACACTTTAAAGCATGTTTATTCTCAGGTATTAAAGAAATCTTCCGCTGTACATTAGCTCATTTTAAGGATATTACTTGGAGTCATTCATGGCATATTTTGAAAGACGTTGCATTCGAGTCATTGAGTTCATCAAGATTATTATTAAGCCAATTATAGTTGGATGTATTATGAAATGGTGTGCATGCCGTCAACTTTCGTTGTAAAGAAAGTTTGTCTTTTAAAAACGAATGCAATGTTTGTAAAACGTATCATATAGAGGTCAAATACCTCGCGATGTAATCAACTATTGTGAATCGTTTATAATGTATATGAATGGGTCCTTTCAGTTGGTATCAGAGCGGTGGTCTTAGCGAACCAGGTCTGCATTAGTGTGTTTAACTGATAGTCATTATGATGCATTAGTGAGTCTGGACTTCGACCGTGTCTGCATGTCAAAAGTTTTGCTCATCATTTTTGTCGAAAATTACCTGCTTATCATTCTTAGTCTAGACACATCTTATTGCATTGATTGCATGAATAGTGTATAGACAAAATTCATATCTTAGCGTATCTGCTAATTCATATCTTAGCGTATCTGTTACTGTAAACTTTGCCTGACATATTCCGTAAATTCCTCCGTAATCTATGAAACCTTTTGCTCTATATAATTAGAATACCACCCGATAGCTGGAAAATTATTTAGTATCAAAAAAATTCTTTATTCAATCGTACGAAATGGAATTCGTCATTAGTTCAAGTCCCTCGAATTCCGAAATGGAATCCCACTCAAGTTCCGAAAGCAGTGTGACCGGAATGGATCAACCAATTAGTCATCATCTATTCTGGATGAATTGGGGATGGGTTCGTAGCCTCCTAAATCATTGGAGACAAGAAGAAGGTGATCCCTTCCATCCACCACATTGCCCTCTTGGCGAAGAACCTGAAGCACTTACCGGCGAACCTATCCGAAACACCATTTTCCCTCTTATTTCTAGAGTATCTCGTCACGATTACATACTACACCAAATTCTAGATTTTATTTATCTGCTCGTCCGAACCGACAATCACCCCGGTGTAATAGAAGAAGTCAACGAGCTTCGCGCTCGGGTAGTGGCTTTGGAGAATATGGTGCAAAGGTTACAAACACCAGCAGCAGCACCAGCAGCATAAACAGTACCACCATCAGCAACACCAACAGTACCATCACCACCACCAACAACAACATCCACATCCCACATCGCAACATCACAATCTGTATCTCAAACATCAACGTCATACGCCCTGTAAATATACAGGAATATCAACAACAACAAACGATGAAGTATTAATTCATAAACTTCATTGAAGAGATATCTCTACGGCAGTTATGTAATCTCAAAAATCTTAGAGATTATTTAATTCTGACCGTAAATCGGATGAGTGAATGGAGATGGTAGAGTAGAAACTTTGATCGAAAATAGTGTACGATTTACAAGCTAGAATTGTTTTACCAGCAGCATCAACAGGACCGTAGCATCATCAACACAGTCAGTGCCGTCAGTATCGTCAGAATCAACAGCACCTGTAACATCACAAACTCTGTCAGTTCAAGAATCATTGTGGACATCATTACGAATCAACAACAAATATATTGTATCAACGAGTTATGAAGTATTAACTCATTTCCAATCGAAAGATTTATATGTATATTTTATATGTATAAATTTTTAAACCATAATAAATCTTCCCGTACTAAGCTATTATGTGTGAATCTTAACTACTCAGTTAATTCATATTACAAATATGCAATGATGTACGTCCTTCGTCCGCAACTTAACCATCATTAATTACAATCTCTGTCTCAATTCAATAAAAATTCAATTCATAATAAATCAAGTGTATTATTCGAATATATGTTTGATTTTACACTTTCATCATCGATGTACTCGAAACTTTTCAAATAACATCATTCATACCTTGCGAAGTTCACAAGAATTTTACGAAAACCAACAAATAACAAAGTAATGATTCATAATTTCAATATTATTGAAGAAATACTTATGCAATTTATAAAGTTTTAGGGATTACTCAATTCTAGTTCCAACCATAAAACAAATGAGTTTAATTTAATATTAACTCATTAAATCTATATTACATCTAAAGAAAATATACACATATATTTTCATAAAGACTGTAATAAACTTCTTTTTGTACAAAATATTAATTGTGAAAATTTTTTTAACGGGTAGGTAATACCCGAGAGATATATAAATTCACAATTAATATATTATATTTTTCGAAACTGATTCAGCAATCATCAACTATACTCCCTACTTTCACAACAATATCCATTCTTTCATATAAATCAAAACAATCATACTCATTCAAATTCAATTACATATTCTGATTTTGAAATCGCATAATTCAATTCAAAATATAACCAGTATCATCACTCTTAGATTCCTATATCTTTCAAAGCTATACTTTGACTTCAAAACTGTGTTAGAACATCATATGTATTAACGGTTACAATATGTGCTCAAACCCTTCGAAATTCCTGAAGACACTTCAACTAAGGAACAATCGAGATGATGATCCAACCACATGTTACCCACAGTTATACACCTGAAAAAAACTCTCAAAAACCCAAGTCATAGTTCGACACGTATCCGTGTTAGACCCTTTGGCATTTACTAGCTAAAATAACTTTTCAATTCCGTTTCAAAATAGATATTTTTGTCACAGCTCCAGCAAGTCAACTTAGACTTCTCAATCAAAACAGTCTTATTATAACCTCGATAGATACGTTGCCCTTTCGCCAACGTTACCGGGGAATCGTTTATATTCACTACATTAGCAATAAACTTACCAACAACTTCACTGATCTTTGACTTTCCAAAAAAAATCATTATAATTATCGAAACCCTATCATATACTCATTCGTACCTTATAACAAGAATTGTCATACCAATTATTGAGAATCAGCAATCAGTATTTTGAAACCTCGCAGCATGTCTACATCAACAATTACATATACACACAACGTCTACCTCCAAGACTTACATTCTTTGAATGAGAAATTTCTAAAAAACACCCTAAATTGCGAACCAGTTCTCGAAATTTTGAAAAATGCTGATGAAGCAGCAAAAACTGTAAACGACCTTAACAGTAAAAAGTTGGATGATAAAGGATAGTATATTGGCAAAGCTCAGAAAAAGAGAAGCTTTAGAACTGGAAAACAGATTGAGCAAAGTATGAAGGAGGCTGTAGACAAATCACAAAGGCTGAACCTGCCTTCAAAGAATCCAAATGATTCAGTACTTGCTGAAGTCATTAACGAATTCCTTGCTCCTGACTCTAAACCCCTGCGGACAATATTCTTCATCATCCTCTGATATTAGACATTCAAAGATATCATCGTATCTTTCATTATAAATATCATCCATACTTCTGAAGATATTTTTATAATTATTCTTATCTGAAATCATTTACCACTTCGCGCTATCTGTATTATATCATAAAAGAAACTATTTTAGTTTCTAAATTTTGAAACATTCGAGTTTAAAATAAGAATATTCTTGAAGAAGTGTTGGGAGCTGAAGCATGAGTTAGTATAATATAATGACACTTGATCAACGTGATTATATTACAGTAATTCATGCTGAGTTTCTAAATGGAACATGATGATTCACATATCATAACGTTATCATGTGCTATGTTACACGACTCTTGTATTCTCTTTGATCTCTAAATATCAAGAAAATATTTCTTGATGATTCGGCCTTTTCCGAGGTATTCTGGTAATTTGACAAGTCAAGATCGTGCCATTACAATTTCCTTCCTAGAACATTAACAATGTTCATTCAAAATTTATATCTGCGAATTCTAGATCATTACAAGCGGTGCTTAATCGCAAGAAGAAGAAACGAAAGGACAAAGCTCCGAACTAGAAATGGGAGTATAAATCATAGCAAATAGAAGATAGCATTAACTGTGGATGACAATGATTATAGAAGAAGCAAGAACTTTGAAATATAAGGGAAGATATAGAACCCAACAACAACCCAGAAATCACAAACCGTATATATCAATGCATATAGCAATATAAAGATACGGGAGAACTAAAAACACTATAAAACCAAGAGTATAGTAGAAGTAAATAGATTCTTCTGGAGGTAGATGAAAAAGAAGAACGACAGATATTAAAGTGAGGAGTATATCGAGAATCAGCACTGGATGAAGCATATTGACAAATAATTTTAAAATAAGAATTGAGGGAGAAAGAATAGAAGGTGTGAATTAAAAGGAAACGAAGGAGGTGGATTTATAGCGAAATATCCGACAGAAAAATCGAGATGAATCATCGCATTAAATCGAAGAGGATCATAATTTCCTTAATCACCGAAGAATCAAATCCTATATAGATTACAAAGATTTTCTTTAATCCAGAGATCAACCGTGATGACGTCAAAAGATAAGATGAATCCCTATTTTCTCATTTCATTCATTTACGATAACTTCACTCACACGCTTCGAGTAATCGAATTATTTTATCCATGCTTCTTGAACATGATAAAACTCTATAATCGTTATAATAACATTCTCATTGTTAATCATGACGACCTCTATCAAATTTCGGGGACGAAATTTCTTTAACGGGTAGGTACTGTGATGACCCGAAAATTTCCGACCAAATTTAAACTTTAATCTTTATATTATTCTAACACGATAAGCAAAGTTTGTTAAGTTAAATCTCAAGAATTTTAAACTGTGTTCATACATTCATTATAACCTCGACCAAATTCCGACGATTCACGAACCGTTATATATAAATAGATATGTATATGTATATATATATATTATAACTTGAGAATATTAATAAAGTATTAAACGTACTTTACACGAATGTATTTGTTTCAATATGATTTTTGATGAAATTAAAAAAAATATATTAAATGATTGAATTATCAGAAATATTGAATTATGATTACAAGTCTCTGTTGAGAGGTCCACTATGATTTGAGAAAATCTATTCCTCTTAACGATATTCGAAATAATTTGTAAAGCTATTTATAAATAAAAACAAAAAGTGTCATTTACGAAAGTTAGACAAAAGTTAGTGGAGAATTGGTTTTCATAATATTCTATTAATCTATTTTCAAACGTACAAAGACGTTTTCAGTTTAAAAAGAACTTTATTATTAAAGCATATATAACTTTTATAAATATCTAGAATCACTTTTGACAACTCATTACTTAACCAGTATAATAAATATAACGATATTTATATTTTATTTCATTAAATATATATAACGATTTAAATTAATATTATATATATTTATACGCGTATTATACATACATAGTTTTTATACTTTTACTATACTTTAACTTTACCTTTACTTTACTTTTACTTTACTTTAATTTTAATAATTCACTTTAATAATTCATACTTTAATAATTCACTTTAATAATTCATACTTTAATAATTCACTTTAATAATTCATACTTTAATAATTCACTTTAATAATTCATACTTTAATAATTCACTTTAATAATTCATACTTTAATAATTCACTTTAATATTTCATACTTTAATAATTCACTTTAATAATTCAAAAATCTATTATAAATAGAATTCAATAGGTTTTATTATTTCATAGAAATTTGAAAATATATTTCTCTAAACTCTCTCAATCGATTTATATATATATATATATATATATATATATATATATATATATATATATATATATATATATATATATATATATATATATATATATATATATATATTTGCTCTGCATTATTTCAAAATATTATTAGTATACATAAAATATTACGACGGAGTGCTGTCCGAGTGATTTCAAAATAGTTTTTTTGAATGAGTCGAAGCTAAGGAAATTATGGGTTATAGCTATGGAGGTGATGGGTATGGTTCATGGGTATGCTCGTGAGGTCAATCTAGTGTTTATCATCTCCGTTGCGTCTACGTACTTTCCTGCAATATTGAATCTCAATATTGATACGTTCGTGAATCCGAGGCCAACCTTGCACTTGTTAAATGACGTTATATGTATTTTTACTACGAAATACAGTATTGTGAGTTTCATTTGCTCCCTTTTATATATATTTTTGGGACTGAGAATACATGCGTTGTTTTTATAAATGTTTTACGAAATAGGCACAAGTACTAAAACTAATTCTATGTGGGTTTAAACCAGAAATATACCCTTAGCTTGGTAACATTAAACTACTTGTCTATGTACGGTAGGCGCGAATCCTAAAGATAGATCTATTGGGCCTGACAAACCCCATCCTGACTATGGGATGCTTTAGTACTTCGAGGTTATTTTAAACACACCTGATCTGGTGTACTTCATAGGGTAAAACATGAACGTTAAGGCTTGTTACCGGGTGCCTACAACTTATAGAATACTTTTATACACTTGCGAGTGTACATATATTTATAAACGGAAATCTTGTGGTCTATTAATATATTGAAATGATTGTTATGATAAACCTATGAACTCACTAACCTTTTGGTTGACACTTTAAAGCATGTTTATTCTCAGGTATTAAAGAAATCTTCCGCTGTACATTAGCTCATTTTAAGGATATTACTTGGAGTCATTCATGGCATATTTTGAAAGACGTTGCATTCGAGTCATTGAGTTCATCAAGATTATTATTAAGCCAATTATAGTTGGATGTATTATGAAATGGTGTGCATGCCGTCAACTTTCGTTGTAAAGAAAGTTTGTCTTTTAAAAACGAATGCAATGTTTGTAAAACGTATCATATAGAGGTCAAATACCTCGCGATGTAATCAACTATTGTGAATCGTTTATAATGTATATGAATGGGTCCTTTCATAACATCATTCGATTCATACATAAAAAGCTATCATATTCGAAGTGGTAAACTTGTAATCACTAGAACATAGTTTAGTTAATTCTAAACTTGTTCGCAAATAAAGTTAATCCTTCTAAATACACTTTTAAAATCAACTATACACATGATCTATATCTATATGATATACTAACTTAATGATTTAAAACCTGAAAACACGATAAACACCATAAAACCAGATTTACGCCGTCATAGTTACAACCGGGGGCTGTTTTGGTTTGGATAATTAAAAACTATGAAAAACTTTGAATTAAAAGCTATACTTCTGGGAAAATGATTTTTCTTTGATATATATGTACATATTTGTTATAGGTTCGTGAATCGACCAGTGGCCAAGTCTTACTTCCCGACGAAGTAAAAAATCTGTGAAGGTGAGTTATAGTCCCACTTTTAAAATCTAATATTTTTGGGATGAGAATACATGCAGGTTTTTATAAATGATTTACAAAATAGACACAAGTACGTGAAACTACATTCTATGGTTGAATTATCGAAATCGAATATGCCCCTTTTTATTAAGTCTGGTAATCTAAGAATTAGGGAACAGACACCCTAATTGACGCGAATCCTAAAGATAGATCTATTGGGCCTAACAAACCCCATCCAAAGTACCGGATGCTTTAGTACTTCGAAATTTATATCATATCCAAAGGGTGTCCCGGAATGATGGGGATATTCTTATATATGCATCTTGTTAATGTCGGTTACCAGGTGTTTACCATATGAATGATTTTTTATCTCTATGTATGGGATGTGTATTGAAATATGAAATCTTGTGGTCTATTGTTACGATTTGATATATATAGGTTAAACCTATAACTCACCAACATTTTTGTTGACGTTTAAAGCATGTTTATTCTCAGGTGAATACTAAGAGCTTCCGCTGTTGTATACTAAAATAAGGACAAGATTTGGAGTCCATGTTTGTATGATATTGTGTAAAAACTGCATTCAAGAAACTGATTTCGATGTAACATATTTGTATTGTAAACCATTATGTAATGGTCGTGTGTAAACAGGATATTTTAGATTATCATTATTTGATAATCTACGTAAAGCTTTTTAAACCTTTATTTATGAAATAAAGGTTATGGTTTGTTTTAAAAATGAATGCAGTCTTTGAAAAAACGTCTCATATAGAGGTCAAAACCTCGCAACGAAATCAATTAATATGGAACGTTTTTAATCAATAAGAACGGGACATTTCAGTTGGTATCCGAGCGTTGGTCTTAGAGAACCAGAATTTTGCATTAGTGTGTCTTATCGAGTTTGTTAGGATACATTAGTGAGTCTGGACTTCGACCGTGTTTACTTGAAAAATGATTGCTTAACAAATTTTGTTGGAAACTATATATTTTTAACATGTGAATATTATGTGATATATTAATCTCTTAACGCGTTTGATATTATGTGATAGATGTCTACCTCTAGAACAAGTCCTATTGACTCACCTAATAATAATGAAGAGTCAAATATAAATTGGAATGATTCGTGGACTGATTCACAAGTTCCCGAAGAGGAACCGGAAGAAGAGTCGGAACCGGAAGAAGAATCAGAACCGGAAGAAGAATCGGAACCAGTGGGAGAAATAATAAAACGGTTAAGTAGAAGAAAATCCTCAACCAACCGACCAAAGTTAATTATGGTCAATGGTGTTTCCGCCAAGGAAGCAAAGTATTGGGAGGATTACCAATTCTCCGATGAATCGGATCCCGACAAGGATTCCGATGATGTTATAGAAATTACCCCAACACAATTTAATAAGGCAAAAGAGAACAATAAGGGAAAGGGCATAAAAATAGAGAAATTTGATTCCAAACCCGATGAACTTTATATGTATCATCAACACCCGTATTTCTTAAGTTGTGACAATAACCCGGGAACCTCTAAACCACCAGGTTTTTCTAAACCAATGTGGAAAACGACGGCTCGTATTAGGGGAACATCATATATCCCTAGAAACTTGGCAAAACGAACCAAAACCGAAGAAGAAGAAACGAGCGAGTCGGAATAAGATAGTTGTATTCGTGTGGTGTAATATATGAAATATAGTGTGCTTATGATTTATGATATATGTAAAAATTGCTTGTATTAATAAGTATTTTTTTTATGAATCTAACTCTTGTCTATTTTACAATATAAAAACATAAAATAGATAGACAACCCAATATTTTAAGAGACCTACCCGGAGACATGATTGATGAAATCTTGTCTAGAGTCAGTCAGAATTCCTCGGCACAACTATTTAAGGCGAGATCAGTTTGTAAGACATTCGAAGAACGTTCCAAGAATGCCTTGGTTTATAAAAGGCTTTCGTTTGAAAGATGGGGGATATCACATTGGGAAACCCATAAGTTACGATGTGTTTACTTTGACGCATATATTGCGGGGAACCCAAATGCTATTTTACGCAACGGGTTAAGAAATTATTTTGACTCAACGTATCCGAATATAGGACTTCATGATTTAGAAAAAGCGGCTAACATGCAACATAAAGAAGCATGTTATGCTTACGGGTTAGTAATGTTCGCTTCTCACTAAAGTGAGAAAAAGAACATCGGGCTACAACTATTAAACAAAATGTTCCCACAAGTGACGGAGTCGGTAATTGGGGTAAGAAATGAGGTTTTTAGGTTATTACGAGACTGTTGGTCATTACGTAACCTTCATCCTTTTGACGATGTTACAACACATTGTCTTACTATCGGTCACAACGGTTATGTTCCACAAAACCAAGGATGGGAAGTGGTATTAGTAAAACCAGAATGCATGACTTGTTTCTGGACGTATGAATTACGTGTCTTTATTGCCTTTGCTGAACGCCTTATTTATTAACTAGAATTATCTTCGCAACTACTTTGTATCAAAGTTTTATGTGCTATATTTCATGCTATATGTAAAATAGTGGTATTGTAAGTTTGCAAGTTATTGTATAAAGGCTTGAATATGATATATTTTTTTTGTTTTTTTTTTGTGATTAGTTTTTCATATAGAATTGTAGTAGTTGAAATGGTATGTTAGCTACTAAGTATGAACTTAACGGGTAGGTACTACCCGAATTAAAGAGTATAAAATGCTAATATGAAGAAAGAGCTTTGATAAATAAGTTCATATTACGCTACGAAATACTATTGACTACTCTTGATATTCTATATGATTAACTCATTTCATTTGACTATTTTGAAGGAAATGGCACCGACTACTCAACACACCTTGAATATGAGTGAAGAGGAATTTCGTGCCTTTCTTGCTTCAAACATAGCCGCAGTACAGGCCGCGCTACATACCAACAATAACCTTGGATCTAGCAGGACAGGAAATCGTGTAGGATGCACCTACAAAGAATTCACTGCCTGCAAACCTTTGGAATTTGATGGAACCGAAGGACCGATCGGATTGAAACGGTGGACCGAGAAGGTCGAATCGGTGTTTGCCATAAGTAAGTGTACTGAAGAGGACAAAGTGAAGTACGCTACGCATACCTTCACAGGTTCTGCGTTAACATGGTGGAATACCTATCTAGAGCAAGTGGGACAAGATGATGCTTACGCACTACCGTGGTCAGCATTCAAGCACTTGATGAACGAAAAGTACCGTCCCAGAACCGAGGTCAATAAGCTCAAGACAGAACTTAGAGGGTTACGAACCCAAGGATTTGATATTACCACGTACGAAAGATGATTCACAGAATTATGCCTATTGTGTCCGGGAGCGTTCGAAGATGAGGAAGAGAAGATCGACGCGTTTGTGAAAGGATTACCGGAAAGAATCCAAGAAGATATAAGTTCACACGAGCCCGCCTCCCTACAACAGGCATGTAGAATGGCTCACAAACTAGTGAACCAGATTGAAGAAAGAATTAAAGAACAGACTGCTGAAGAGGCCAATGTGAAGCAAGTCAAAAGAAAGTGGGAGGAAAACGGTGATAAGAATCACCAATACAACAACAACAGCAATTACAACAATAATAGCAACAACTATCCCAACAATCGCAACATCAATCGCAACTACAACAAACGGCCCAACAACAACAACAACAACAACAACAGCAACTACAACAATCATCCCAACAACAATAATAACCGCAACAACAACAACAATCAGAAGCAGCTATGCCAAAGGTGTGAAAAGTATCACTCGGAGTTCTGCACCAAATTTTGCAACAAGTGTAAAAGAAATGGTCATAGCACGGCGAAGTGTGAGGTCTACGGACCAGGTGTTAACAGAACGAAAGGAACAAATAGTGTCGGAACGAGTAATGGCGGAGCAAGTAGTGTCGGAGCAAGTTATGCCAATGTAGTTTGTTATAAATGTGGAAAACCGAACCACATTATTAGAAATTGCCCTAACCAGGAGAACACGAATGGACAAGGCCGCAGAAGAGTTTTCAATATTAATGCGGCAGAGGCACAGGAAGACCCGGAGCTTGTTACGGGTATGTTTCTTATTGACAATAAATCTGCTTACGTTTTATTTGATTCGGGTGCAGATAGAAGCTATATGAGTAGAGATTTTTGTGCTAAATTAAGTTGTCCATTGACGCCTTTGGATAGTAAATTTTTACTCGAATTAGCAAATGGTAAATTAATTTCAGCAGATAATATATGTCGGAATCGAGAAATTAAACTGGTTAGCGAAACATTTAAGATTGACTTGATACCAGTAGAGTTAGGGAGTTTTGATGTGATAATCGGTATGGACTGGTTGAAAGAAATGAAAGCAGAGATCGTTTGTTACAAAAATGCAATTCGCATTATACGAGAAAAAGGAAAACCCTTAATGGTGTACGGAGAAAAGGCCAACACGAAGCTACATCTTATTAGTAATTTGAAGGCACAAAAACTAATAAGAAAAGGTTGCTATGCTGTTCTAGCACACGTCGAGAAAGTACAAACTGAAGAAAAGAGCATCAATGATGTTCCCGTCGCAAAAGAATTTCCCGATGTATTTCCGAAAGAATTACCGGGATTACCCCCACATCGATCCGTTGAATATCAAATAGATCTTGTACCAGGAGCTGCACCAATAGCTCGTGCTCCTTACAGACTCGCACCCAGCGAGATGAAAGAACTAAAAATCCAATTACAAGAACTTTTAGAGCGTGGTTTCATTCGACCAAGCACATCACCGTGGGGAGCTCCTGTTTTGTTTGTCAAGAAGAAAGATGGTACATTCAGGTTGTGTATTGACTACCGAGATTTGAACAAACTTACCATCAAGAATCGCTACCCACTACCGAGAATCGACGACTTATTTGTTCAACTACAAGGCTCGTCTGTTTATTCAAAGATTGACTTACGTTCCGGGTATCATCAAATGCGGGTGAAAGAAGATGATATTCCAAAGACTGCTTTCAGAACACGTTATGGTCATTACGAGTTTATGGTCATGCCATTTGGTTTAACTAATGCACCAGCTGTGTTCATGGTGTAGCGACCCGACAAAATCGACATTGACGGCGCCGTCTACTTAGGTCCCGTTACGTGATCATAAGTCTTTAAAACAACGTTTGACCAAAAGATATGTCGCATTCATTTCAAATGTAAAGATTGTTCAAAGTTTGCAAGAATAGTTCCACCACAAGTTACGTTACAAAGTTATAAGTACAAATGAAACTTATGCGACACAATTTAAAAGTAGCCAAAAGACGCTCCATGTATGCATATATATACTCGACATCCAATGCAAGTATCAAAATAATGAGCGGAAGCATGTATCATGTATCGTTCAAGGACCTGAGAAAAACATAGAAATCTGTCAACGAAAACATTGGTGAAATCATAGGTTTGAGTAAGTAAGTACAAGTGAACCACAAGATTTGCAACAATGAGATAATAGTAATACATTCCAAAAGTTTGTTTCACGAGCACCCAATTATCAATGCTTAACATTCCTTCCATAGAACCCCATCACCTTAGTGCTAGAACATACACTGTTTCTCGAAAATATATTTCATTCGTAAACGGTAGCGAACCGTTTGAATGAGGGTTTGTCAAACCCATATGGCCATATAACATAAGTTCTCGCTTACACCCGGCAAGTGTAACTAATGATAATCGAATTGGGGATTTTTGTTCTAAACTCGTATGTAGAATGTTTGTTTTCCTGTACTTGTGTTCACTTAGTTAAAAAGGAACGTTTATGTTTTCTCATCCCAAATATAAGTTTCAAAAGTGTAAAAGTGGGACTATGATCTCACCTTGAGTGCACGAGTAGTAAAGTACTTCAACAAGTAAACGTGTGCAAAGAACAATGCTAGTCTTGACCTAAACAAATAGGTTGTATCAATAACGATAGTCACGATTGGTCAAAGATGTTCAATTAGTCCTATGGCTCGTTAAGACTCGATCATAATAGCATGTGAATCAAATTGTCATGTTTCATGCAAGGTACAAGTATAAAAGCATGTTAGAACGATTGCACAAACATTTGGTTAAGTTTGATTAAAAGTCAACTTGGTCGGGTCAAAGTCAACGAAAAAGTCAACACGTTCGGGTCGGGTCCCGAACTATTTTTCTGAGGTTTTTAATCATACATGAGCATGTTAGAACAAGTTACATGTGAATCGGAGGTCCATAGTATAGCATACATTTTTCGTAAAACGACCAACGAAGACAGAAGCTGCCAGTGTATCTGGACGGCGTCCAGATTTTCTGGACGGCGTCCAGCTTTGAAGGCTGGGACGGCGTCCAAAGATCTGGACGGCGTCCAGCTTTGTAATCTGGGATGGCGTCCAAGGATCTGGACGGCGTCCAGATTGGTATTCCAGTCTGATGCAGTAAGTTTCTAAGTACACGAACCAAAAACCAAATAAACACAATTTATGATCCGCAAACAATCAATTCAAGTATTTTATACCGTTGGGAAGGTAATTTGACGAAGACAACGACTAGACACATTTCAACAAGTAATTTAACACCTACAACAACCCAAAACCGCATTAAACTTTCATAATCAAAGGTTCAAGTTCTAAAAACGCATTTCATGATTCGGGTAACCAATTTACATGTATGATATGCCGTTTCGAAGGTAATCAAACACACGTTGCAACAAAACAGTTATCAACAATATTTCATAGCATTTGATACATCAAAAGTTCATACAAAGCTTATCAAACCCTAACCAAAATCTCAAAACCACTAATCATGTTAATGTAAGGTTTTCATGTCAATCAACACACCAAAACGAAGTTAATGAAGTAACTAACACTTTGAACACACAACCATTAACATCTAAACACATTTTATCATTCAAAATCAAAGGTTAAACTAACCCATTTCAAGTGTTCATGCTAGTTACACCAAATAACAAGATCGAGCCTACAAATTACATACACGACATCACAATGAGCCATAGACACTAACTAACACCATTTCAAGTCAAAAACACGAATTTAGAGAAATATAGAGTTTTAGAAATGTTACCCAAACGAGATGAAGTTGGTACCAAAATGAAGAGGATGAAGAGAGGATCACGAATATGTAATTTATTTTGTTGCAAGCCTCCTAGATCGAATTTAGATGATGATTGAATGAATTTGGAAATTGTATGTGTGTTCTTGCTAGAGAGAAAGAGAGAGGGATGGAGATGGTTGAATGGTGGTTATTGGGGTAGACTAGGTGACCTAGTCAACTAGTTTGCCCCGTGTCAATTTTAGTCCCTCAAGTTTGAGTCGGGTGCGTGAATTACCTAATCGAGATAATTTAAAACGCGTATTAACGAAAGATGTTATAAATATATAGCGGACTTTAAAATAGTTAAACAGAAAGTAACCGGAAAAAGGCGGGATGTTACATTACCTACTCCTTAAAAGAAATTTCGTCCCGAAACTTAAGTAGGCGTAGTAGTCGTTGTTTCTTCCTCGAGATCTTGCGTTTCCGAATTCACGAATAGATGAGGATACTTCCTTTGCATTTGATCTTGTCTTTCCCAAGTAAACTCGGGTCCCCTTTTGGCATTCCAACAGACCTTGACAATTGGGATTCGGCTTTGTTTTAACGTTTTGACGGAGGTGTCCACAATTTCAATCGGTTCCTCCACAAAATGAAGTTTGTCATCGATAGTAAGCTCTTCGAGAGGGATGACGAGTTCGGGTTCGGCTAAACACTTTTTCAAGTTAGATACATGGAAGGTAGGATGAACGGAACTCAGTTGAGGCGGAAGATCTAAACGATAAGCAACGGTTCCAACACGCTCCAAGATTTCGAAGGGACCAATATACCGCGGATTTAGCTTCCCGCATTTCCCAAAGCGGATTACACCTTTCCAAGGTGCGACTTTTAACATTACTCGGTCACTGACTTGAAATTCGAGGTCGTTGCGTCGTTTGTCGGTATAACTCTTTTGACGACTCCGGGCCGTCCGAAGCCTATCTCGGATTTGAACGATCTTCTCGGTGGTTTCGTGAATGAGTTCGGGACCGGTGATTTGTTTGTCGCCTACTTCGGCCCAACAAAGAGGAGAACGGCATTTTCGGCCATATAATGCTTCGAATGGTGCGGCGTTAATACTCGCGTGATAACTATTGTTGTAGGAGAATTCGGCGAGAGGCAAGTGCTTATCCCAAGCTTTTCCAAAGTCGACAACGCAAGCTCGTAGCATGTCTTCCAAGGTTTGGATTGTGCATTCGCTTTGTCCGTCGGTTTGTGGATGATATGCGGTGCTCATGTCTAAACGCGTTCCCAATGCTTCTTGCAAAGTACGCCAAAATCTAGAAACAAAACGGCCATCTCGGTCGGAGATAATCGATAAGGGTACACCGTGTCGGGCTACGATTTCTTTGATGTAGAGTTGTGCGAGTTTCTCCATGTTGTCGGTTTCTTTCATGGCTAGGAAGTGCGCGGATTTGGTGAGTCGGTCAACAATGACCCAAATGGTATCATAACCGCCCGTCATTTTTGGTAGCTTGGTGATAAAATCCATCGTTATCCTTTCCCACTTCCATTGCGGGATCTCGGGTTGTTGAAGTAGTCCGGACGGTCTTTGGTGTTCGGCTTTGACTTTGGAACATGTCAAACACTTGGAAACATAAGTAGCTACGTCCCTTTTGATGTTCGGCCACCAATATAGTTGTTTAAGGTCGTGGTACATCTTATTGGCACCGGGGTGAATCGAGTATCGTGACTTATGGGCTTCATCTAAAATAAGGCTTCGTAGGTCCCCATAACTAGGCACCCAAATCCTTCCGGCGTAATATCGGAGTCCGGTCTCCCTAATTTCGACTCGAGAGACGAGAATGTTCAAGAGCTTGCGTGAAAGGTTTTCATCCTTGAGAGCCTCATCTTGGGCTACCCGAATTTGGCTATTAAGGTTTGTGTGGATGGTGATGTTTAAGGCTCGGACACGAAGAGGCACCGCTCATTCTTTTCGACTTAAGGCATCGGCTACTACATTTGCCTTCCCGGGATGGTAACGAAGCTCGCAATCGTAATCGTTTAAGGTTTCAATCCACCTTCGTTGTCTCATGTTTAGTTGCTTTTGATCGAAGATGTGTTGAAGGCTTTTGTGATCGGTGAAGATAGTACTCTTGGTTCCATAAAGATAGTGTCTCCACATTTTAAGTGCAAAGACAACGGCTCCAAGTTCGAGATCATGAGTCGTGTAATTTCGTTCATGAATTTTGAGTTATCGAGAGGCATAAGCAATGACTTTCTTCCGTTGCATCAATACACACCCAAAACCATGTTTCGAGGCATCGCAATATACAACAAAATCATCATTGCCTTCGGGAAGTGACAAGATAGGAGCGGTGGTTAGCTTTGTCTTCAAGATTTGAAACGCGGATTCTTGCTCGGTCGCCCAAATGAATTTCTTTCCCTTGTGAGTTAATGCGGTTAGAGGACGTGCAACCAAAGAGAAGTTTTCGATGAATCTTCGATAGTACCTGGCGAGACCCAAGAATTGATGAATGTGAGTAGGAGTAGTAGGAGTCTCCCATTTACTAATGGCTTCGATTTTCATGGGATCAACTTTAATACCTTGATCACTTACAACATGACCAAGAAATTGAACTTCCTTCAACCAAAATTCACACTTGGAGAATTTGGCATAAAGTTGTTCTTGTCTCAAGAGTTCAAGCACAAGTCGGAGATGTTGTTCGTGCTCTTCTTCATTTTTAGAATAGATCAATATGTCATCGATGAACACAATAATGAATTTATCGAGATACGGTTTGCACACGCGGTTCATAAGATCCATGAACACCGCCGGTGCATTAGTGAGACCAAATGGCATGACAAGGAATTCATAACTACCATAACGAGTTCGGAAAGCGGTTTTGGAGACATCTTCCCCCTTAACCCTCAATTGATGATAACCCGAGCGGAGATCGATTTTCGAATATACACAAGACCCTTGTAGTTGATCAAAGAGGTCATCGATACGAGGAAGAGGATATCGGTTCTTTACCGTCAATTTGTTTAGTTCACGATAGTCAATGCACATTCGTAGGGATCCGTCTTTCTTTTTAACAAACAAAATCGGAGCGCCCCAAGGTGAATGGCTAGGTTGGATAAAACCACGATCAAGTAGTTCTTGGATTTGACTTTGCAATTCTTGCATTTCGGATGGAGCGAGTCTATATGGTGCACGTGCTACGGGTGCGGCTCCCGGAATAAGATCGATTTGGAATTCAACCGGTCGATGAGGTGGAAGACCCGGGAATTCATCGGGAAATACATCGGAATAGTCACTAACAATTGGCACATCATCGATGTGCTTCTCATCAGACTCGACTTTCTTAACGTGAGCAAGGATCGCAAAACAACCCTTACGGAGTAGTTTTCTAACTTTAATACACGAAACGAGGTTGAGGCCGGTGAAACTCTTATTGCCATAGACGATCAAAGGTTTACCATTCTCGATAGGGATTCGGATTGCGTTAAGATCACAAAGGATGTGAGATTTCGTTTTGGCTAGCCAATTCATACCGATTATTACATCGAAGCTCCCTAGTTCCATGGGTATCAAGTCAATTTCAAACTCATTACCCAAAATGTTTAACGTACACCCCTGGTAATATGTGTCGGCACTCAATAGTTTTCCGTTGGCCACTTCAATGGTATAAGTGGTATCTAGTGGACGTGGTGGAGTATTAAAAGAATGAGTCAAAGTCTTGGATACAAAACTCTTATCGGCACCCGAATCGAATAAACAAGTAACATAAGTGTTGTTGAGAAGAAACGTACCCGTGACCAATTCATTATCATCTCGGGCTTCCTCGGTGTTGATGTTGAAAGCTCGGCCGCGCGTATTGGGGTTATCTTTCCTCTTCGGGCATGCATTTCTATAATGGCCCGTTTGGCCACATTCGTAACAAGTGCCCGTCTTTGGTGCATTGGGCCACTTTCGAGCGACGGGAGTGGCACTTTTACAATCGTTGGCCTTATGACCAATTCCTTGGCACCGATGGCAAATTAGCTTACTACATTCGCCAAAGTGATGTTTGTTGCATTTGTTGCAAAGAGGTAGATTTCCGGCATAACCCTTCTTGCCGTCGGAGGTGAAAGATTTCTTGGCAAAGTTGTTGTTGCTTGATTGGGGAGCTTCCCATTTTCTTTTGTTGTTACCCGACTTGTCCTCGGCTTTAGGTGCCGGTACTACGATTTCGTCCACCGTCTCTATCAATTTGCGGGCCATGTTCAAAGCTTCTTGATGATTAGGGGGTTTGGATGACATTACTCCTTGTTTGATGCTCTTTGGAAGACCATCCATGTAAAGTTCAACCCTTAAAGACTCGGGGTTCACAAAGTTTGGGCACATCAAGGCTAGTTCAGAAAATCGTTGATTATAGGCCTTGAGATCGTTTCCGACCGCTTTTAAAGTTCTTAGCTCTTGTTCGAGCTTTCGGGTTTCCTCACGCGGAAAGTATTCGGTGATCATCTTTCCTTTCAAATCGGACCAAGAGAGAGCGTGGGCTTCATCGGTACCCACCGATTGTACATAGGTGTTCCACCAAGTGAGAGTGACGCCGGAGAAAGTGTGAGTGGAGTACTTGACCTTGTCTTGGTCCCGAAAACCGCTTATGCTGAAAACGGCTTCCGTTTGCTCAAACCATCGAGTGAGAGCAACCGGTCCTCCGGTTCCATCGAAAGTGTGAGGTTTGCACCCCATGAAAGCTTTATAGGAGCATCCCTCGTTTGAGTTACCGGCTCCATTGTTGTTGTTATTGTTGTTGTTGTTGGATAAGTGACCGGCCATGGCCGCATCTACGGCGGTGGCTATCATGCGTTGTAGAGCTTGTTCGGGAGTTTCACGGCGTGGCGCACGGCGAGGAGCCATTGTTCCTTCAAAACAAAAGAATACCGTTGGTTAGTATTCTAAATAATACTAACCGTGATATGGAATAAAAATAGAGAGAAAATTTTCCTTGACTCGCCTTAAATTCTTTATGCCACAATGTCGGAACGTTCACATGAGTCACCGTAATATAATCCCGGAAATTATATTACCCTGATTCATATGTGCATTCGACATCATTTCATATAGTCAAGGTGGCGTGTCAATCAAATTTAACAACGTGAGATTAAGATGAACTAAGAGTAGATATGAGTAGAAGCGTTCGAGTATAAATGCACAAGTAGTCAAGTAATTCCTACTTCAAGTCTATATGCCGGTTGTAGTCTAGACTCACCAATGTACCCTATGACTCGAGGTTGACACCAATGAACTCTAAATCCCTACAACCAACGCTCTGATACCATCTGTAGCGACCCGACAAAATCGTCATTGACGGCGCCGTCTACTTAGGTCCCGTTACGTGATCATAAGTCTTTAAAACAACGTTTGACCAAAAGATATGTCGCATTCATTTCAAATGTAAAGGTTGTTCAAAGTTTGCAAGAATAGTTCCACCACAAGTTACGTTACAAAGTTATAAGTACAAATGAAACTTATGCGACACAATTTAAAAGTAGCCAAAAGACGCTCCATGTATGCATATATATACTCGACATCCAATGCAAGTATCAAAATAATGAGCGGAAGCATGTATCATGTATCGTTTAAGGACCTGAGAAAAACATAGAAATCTGTCAACGAAAACGTTGGTGAAATCATAGGTTTGAGTAAGTAAGTACAAGTGAACCACAAGATTTGCAACAATGAGATAATAGTAATACATTCCAAAAGTTTGTTTCACGAGCACCCAATTATCAATGCTTAACATTCCTTCCATAGAACCCCATCACCTTAGTGCTAGAACATACACTGTTTCTCGAAAATATATTTCATTCGTAAACGGTAGCGAACCGTTTGAATGAGGGTTTGTCAAACCCATATGGCCATATAACATAAGTTCTCGCTTACACCCGGCAAGTGTAACTAATGATAATCGAATTGGGGATTTTTGTTCTAAACTCGTATGTAGAATGTTTGTTTTCCTGTACTTGTGTTCACTTAGTTAAAAAGGAACGTTTATGTTTTCTCATCCCAAATATAAGTTTCAAAAGTGTAAAAGTGGGACTATGATCTCACCTTGAGTGCACGAGTAGTAAAGTACTTCAACAAGTAAACGTGTGCAAAGAACAATGCTAGTCTTGACCTAAACAAATAGGTTGTATCAATAACGATAGTCACGATTGGTCAAAGATGTTCAATTAGTCCTATGGCTCGTTAAGACTCGATCATAATAGCATGTGAATCAAATTGTCATGTTTCATGCAAGGTACAAGTATAAAAGCATGTTAGAATGATTGCACAAACATTTGGTTAAGTTTGATTAAAAGTCAACTTGGTCGGGTCAAAGTCAACGAAAAAGTCAACACGTTCGGGTCGGGTCTCGAACTATTTTTCTGAGGTTTTTAATCATACATGAGCATGTTAGAACAAGTTACATGTGAATCGGAGGTCCATAGTATAGCATACATTTTTCGTAAAACGACCAACGAAGACAGAAGCTGCCAGTGTATCTGGACGGCGTCCAGATTTTCTGGACGGCGTCCAGCTTTGAAGGCTGGGACGGTGTCCAAAGATCTGGACGGCGTCCAGCTTTGTAATCTGGGACGGCGTCCAAGGATCTGGACGGCGTCCCGATTGGTATTCCAGTCTGATGCAGTAAGTTTCTAAGTACACGAACCAAAAACCAAATAAACACAATTTATGATCCGCAAACAATCAAGTCAAGTATTTTATACCGTTGGGAAGGTAATTTGACGAAGACAACGACTAGACACATTTCAACAAGTAATTTAACACCTACAACAACCCAATACCGCATTAAACTTTCATAATCAAAGATTCAAGTTCTAAAAACGCATTTCATGATTCGGGTAACCAATTTACATGTATGATATGCCGTTTCTAAGGTAATCAAACACACGTTGCAACAAAACACTTATCAACAATATTTCATAGCATTTGATACATCAAAAGTTCATACAAAGCTTATCAAACCCTAACCAAAATCTCAAAACCACTAATCATGTTAATGTAAGGTTTTCATGTCAATCAACACACCAAAACGAAGTTAATGAAGTAACTAACACTTTGAACACACAACCATTAACATCTAAACACATTTTATCATTCAAAATCAAAGGTTAAACTAACCCATTTCAAGTGTTCATGCTAGTTACACCAAATAACAAGATCGAGCCTACAAATTACATACACGACATCACAATGAGCCATAGACACTAACTAACACCATTTCAAGTCAAAAACACGAATTTAGAAAAATCTAGAGTTTTAGAAATGTTACCCAAATGAGATGAAGTTGGTACCAAAACGAAGAGGATGAAGAGAGGATCACGAATATGTAATTTATTTTGTTGCAAGCCTCCTAGATCGAATTTAGATGATGATTGAATGAATTTGGAAATTGTGTGTGTGTTCTTGCTAGAGAGAAAGAGAAAGAGATAGAGATGGTTGAATGGTGGTTATTGGGGTGGACTAGGTGACCTAGTCAACTAGTTTGCCCCGTGTCAATTTTAGTCCCTCAAGTTTGAGTCGGGTGCGTGAATTACCTAATCGAGATAATTTAAAACGCGTATTAACGAAAGATGTTATAAATATATAGCGGACTTTAAAATAGTTAAACGGAAAGTAACCGGAAAAAGGCGGGATGTTACACATGGACCTTATGAACCGAGTGTGTGGACCATACCTTGACAAGTTTGTTATTGTTTTCATTGATGACATACTTATTTACTCAAAGAATGACCAAGAACACGGTGAACATTTGAGAAAGGTGTTAGAAGTATTGAGGAAGGAAGAATTGTACACTAAATTTTCAAAGTGTGCATTTTGGTTGGAAGAAGTTCAATTCCTCGGTCACATAGTGAACAAAGAAGGTATTAAGGTGGATTCGGCAAAGATAGAAACTGTTGAAAAGTGGGAAACCCCGAAAATTCCGAAACACATACGCCAGTTTTTAGGACTAGCTGGTTACTACAGAAGGTTCATCCAATACTTTTCCAGAATAGCAAAACCCTTGACTGCATTAACGCATAAAGGGAAAAAATTTGAATGGAAGGATGAACAAGAGAAAGCGTTTCAGTTATTGAAGAAAAAGCTAACTACGGCACCTATATTATCATTGCCTGAAGGGAATGATGATTTTGTGATTTATTGTGACGCATCAAAGCAAGGTCTCGGTTGTGTATTAATGCAACGAACAAAGGTGATTGCTTATGCGTCTAGACAATTGAAGATTCACGAACAAAATTATACGACGCATGATTTGGAATTAGGCGTGGTTGTTTTTGCATTAAAGACTTGGAGGCACTACTTATATGGGGTCAAAAGTATTATATATACCGACCACAAAAGTCTTCAACACATATTTAATTAGAAACAACTGAACATGAGGCAGCGTAGGTGGATTGAATTGTTGAATGATTACGACTTTGAGATTCGTTACCACCCGGGGAAGGCAAATGTGGTAGCCGACGCCTTGAGTAGAAAGGACAGAGAACCCATTCGAGTAAAATCTATGAATATAATGATTCACAATAACCTTACTACTCAAATAAAGGAGGCGCAACAAGGAGTTTTAAAAGAGGGAAATTTAAAGAATGAAATACCCAAAGGATCGGAGAAGCATCTTAATATTATGGAAGATGGAACCCGGTATAGGGCTGAAAGGATTTGGGTACCAAAATTTGGAGATATGAGAGAAATGGTACTTAGAGAAGCTCATAAAACCAGATACTCAATACATCCTGGAATGGGGAAGATGTACAAGGATCTCAAGAAACATTTTTAGTGGCCAGGTATGAAAGCCGATGTTGCTAAATACGTAGGGGAATGTTTGACGTGTTCTAAGGTCAAAGCAGAGCATCAGAAACCATCAGGTCTACTTCAACAACCCGAAATCCCGGAATGGAAATGGGAAAACATTACCATGGATTTCATCACTAAATTTCCAAGGACTGCAAGTGGTTTTGATACTATTTGGGTAATAGTTGATCATCTCACCAAATCAGCACACTTCCTGCCAATAAGAGAAGATGACAAGATGGAGAAGTTAGCACAACTTTATTTGAAGGAAGTCATCTCCAGACATGGAATACCAATCTCTATTATCTCTGATAGGGATGGCAGATTTATTTCAAGATTCTGGCAGACATTACAGCAAGCATTAGGAACTCGTCTAGACATGAGTACTGCCTATCATCCACAAACTGATGGGCAGAGTGAAAGGACGATACAAACGCTTGAAGACATGCTACGAGCATGTGTTATTGATTTTGGAAACAGTTGGGATCGACATCTACCGTTAGCAGAATTTTCCTACAATAATAGCTACCATTCAAGCATTGAGATGGCTCCGTTTGAAGCACTTTATGGTAGAAAGTGCAGGTCTCTGATTTGTTGGAGTGAAGTGGGGGATAGACAGATTACGGGTCTGGAGATAATACAAGAAACTACTGAGAAGATCATCCAAATTCAACAACGGTTGAAAACCGCCCAAAGTCGACAAAAGAGCTACGCCGACATTAAAAGAAAAGATATAGAATTTGAAATTGGAGAGATGGTCATGCTTAAGGTTGCACCTTGGAAAGGTGTTGTTCGATTTGGTAAACGAGGGAAATTAAATCCAAGGTATATTGGACCATTCAAGATTATTGATCGTGTCAGACCAGTAGCTTACCGACTTGAGTTACCTCAACAACTCGCGGCTGTACATAACACTTTTCACGTCTCAAATTTGAAGAAATGTTTTGCTAAAGAAGATCTCACTATTCCGTTGGACGAAATCCAAATCAATGAAAAACTTCAATTCATTGAAGAACCCGTTGAAATAATGGATCGTGAGGTTAAGAGACTTAAACAAAACAAGATACCGATTGTTAAGGTTCGATGGAATGCTCGTAGAGGACCCGAGTTCACCTGGGAACGAGAAGATCAGATGAAGAAGAAGTACTCGCACTTATTTCCAGAAGATGAGCCAACACCTCCAATCGCTTAAAATTTCGGGACGAAATTTATTTAACGGGTAGGTACTGTAGTGACCCGAACTTTTTCGAACCTTTCTATGATTATATGTTTAATGAAAACTATATTTACATGATTAAATGTTTCCAACATGTTAAGCAATCAAACTTGTTAAGACTTGGTTAATTGAAACGGAAATTTTGTAAACGTCTGATTACCCAGTTTGACCAATGGTTCACGAACACTATAAGTTGTATATGACATGATGATACATAAATGAATAAATATATATGTTTAACATGATATAATGATCATCAAGTATCTCATTAAAAATAGTAACAATAAGTTATATACTTAAAAAGGAGACTATTGACGTATGAAACTCGAAACGATACATATAACGATTATCGTTATAACCACGTCTTACTAAATATATATGAAGCATATTAATACATTGTTATATTATATATACCATGATAATATGATAATTAAATATATCATTAAGTGTATTAACAATGAACTACATAAGTAAAAACAAGACTACTAACTTAAGGATTTCGAAACGAGACATATATGTAACGATTATCGTTGTAACGACATTTAAATGTATATATCATATTAAGATATATTAATATATCATAATATCATGATAATATAATAATTTAAAATCTCATTTGATATTATAAACATTGGGTTAACAACATTTAACAAGATCATTAACCTAAAGGTTTCAAAACAACACTTACATGTAACGACTAACGATGACTTAACGACTCAGTTAAAATGTATATACATGTAGTGTTTTAATATGTATTCATACACTTTTGAAAGACTTCAAGACACTTATAAAAATACTTCTACTTAACAAAAATGCTTACAATTACATCCTCGTTCAGTTTCATCAACAATTATACTCGTATGCACCCGTATTCGTACTCGTACAATACACAGCTTTTAGATGTATGTACTATTGGTATATACACTCCAATGATCAGCTATTAGCAGCCCATGTGAGTCACCTAACATATGTGGGAACCATCATTTGGCAAGTAGCATGAAATATCTCATAAAATTACAAAAATATGAGTAATCATTCATGACTTATTTACATGAAAACAAAATTACATATCCTTTATATCTAATCCATACACCAAAAACCAAAAACACCTACAAACACTTTCATTCTTCAATTTTCTTCATCTAATTAATCTCTCTCAAGTTCTATCTTCAAGTTCTAAGTGTTCTTCATAAATTCTACAAGTTCTAGTTTCATAAAATCAAGAATACTTCCAAGTTTGCTAACTTACTTCCAATCTTGTAGAGTGATCATCCAACCTCAAGAAATCTTTCTTATTTACAGTAAGATATCTTTCTAATACAAGGTAATAATCATATTCAAACTTTGGTTCAATTTCTATAACTATAACAATCTTATTTCAAGTGATGATCTTACTTGAACTTGTTTTCGTGTCATGATTCTGCTTCAAGAACTTCGAGCCATCCAAGGATCCGTTGAAGCTAGATCTATTTTTCTCTTTTCCAGTAGGTTTATCCAAGGAACTTAAGGTAGTAATGATGTTCATAACATCATTCGATTCATACATAAAAAGCTATCATATTCGAAGTGGTAAACTTGTAATCACTAGAACATAGTTTAGTTAATTCTAAACTTGTTCGCAAATAAAGTTAATCCTTCTAACTACACTTTTAAAATCAACTATATACATGATCTATATCTATATGATATGCTAACTTAATGATTTAAAACCCAGAAACACGATAAACAACATAAAACCGGATTTACGCCGTCATAGTTACAACCGGGGGCTGTTTTGGTTTGGATAATTAAAAACTATGAAAAACTTTGATTTAAAAGCTATACTTCTGGGAAAATGATTTTTCTTATGAACATGAAACCATATCCAAAAATCATGGTTAAACTCAAAGTGAAAGTATGTTTTTCAAAACAGTCATCAAGATGTCGTTCTTTCGACGGAAATGACTACCTCTTTCAAAAACGACTTGTAACTTGTATTTCTGACTATAAACCTATACCTTTTCTGTTTAGTTTCATAAATTCAAGTTCAATACGAAACCATGGCCATTTAAATCACTCAAAACGGATTAGAAACGAAGAAATGGCGAGCAAAACAAAATTGGTAAAAACTACTCATTTTAGCTACGTGAAAATTGGTAACAAATCTATTCCAACCATAAATTAATCAACTTGTATTGTATATTATGTAATCTTGAGATACTATAGACACGTATGCAATGTTTCGACCTATCATGTCGACACATCTATATATATTTCGGAACAACCATAGACACTCTATATGTGAATGTTGGAGTAAGCTATACAGGGTTGAGGTTGATTCCAAAATATATATAGTTTGAGTTGTGATCAATACTGAGATATGTATACACTGGGTCGTGGATTGATTCAAGATAATATATATCGATTTTTTTTCTGTACATCTAACTGTGGACAACTAGTTGTAGGTTACTAACGAGGACAGCTGACTTAATAAACTTAAAACATCAAAATGTATTAAAAGTGTTGTAAATATATTTTGAACATACTTTGATATATATGTACATATTTGTTATAGGTTCGTGAATCGACCAGTGGCCAAGTCTTACTTCCCGACGAAGTAAAAAATCTGTGAAGGTGAGTTATAGTCCCACTTTTAAAATCTAATATTTTTGGGATGAGAATACATGCAGGTTTTTATAAATGATTTACAAAATAGACACAAGTACGTGAAACTACATTCTATGGTTGAATTATCGAAATCGAATATGCCCCTTTTTATTAAATCTGGTAATCTAAGAATTAGGGAACAGACACCCTAATTGACGCGAATCCTAAAGATAGATCTATTGGGCCTAATAAACCCCATCCAAAGTACCGGATGCTTTAGTACTTTGAAATTTATATCATATCCGAAGGGTGTCCCGGAATGATGGGGATATTCTTATATATGCATCTTGTTAATGTCGGTTACCAGGTGTTCACCATATGAATGATTTTTATCTCTATGTATGGAATGTGTATTGAAATATGAAATCTTATGGTCTATTGTTATGATTTGATATATATAGGTTAAACCTATAACTCACCAACATTTTTGTTGACGTTTAAAGCATGTTTATTCTCAGGTGAATACTAAGAGCTTCCGCTGTTGCATACTAAAATAAGGACAAGATTTGGAGTCCATGTTTGTATGATATTGTGTAAAAACTGCATTCAAGAAACTGATTTCGATGTAACATATTTGTATTGTAAACCATTATGTAATGGTCGTGTGTAAACAGGATATTTTAGATTATCATTATTTGATAATCTACGTAAAGCTTTTTAAACCTTTATTTATGAAATAAAGGTTATGGTTTGTTTTAAAAATGAATGCAGTCTTTGAAAAAACGTCTCATATAGAGGTCAAAACCTCGCAACGAAATCAATTAATATGGAACGTTTTTAATCAATAAGAACGGGACATTTCACATACGTAAGGTCACGTCATGCCAAGGAAGGAAAACAGTTCCTTAGGACAACCCTACGGGTCCTACACAACAAGTCCAGTCATACAAGGATACTACTGGTCCAGTCACATCTATTGGTTCTGTCACTATCTATTAACCATACATACAATGTCTCGAACGGCCACTAACTAAGTCTCAAGTCTCTTGTCAAGTCATAAGGGAACTACGAACCTAAAACAGTCCATGTGGGCACTATGTGTGTCCTGCTAATTAACAGCCAATGATAAAGAAAAAGACTTCCTACAAGTCTTAGTTACCACTAACGGATCTTGCATAGCAGCATAAACCAAAATCTGGACTAACAGGCCAATCGCATTCAGGATAAATATCCAATACCTAAAGCATGGCACTATTACAACAATACTAACACATCATGTCAACAGGTTGCACGTATTACAAATAACCTGTCTCAACTAGCATGGCAACCTATTACAATAATTAAGCCACTATGCACTACTAAGTAGGAAACTAATCTAAAGCCATCTAAACAGTTTTCACTATATCAAGCAACAATTGTCTAGCATACATTTCCACATTGACGACTTACTATATGCAACTACATATTACCAACTGTAATAATAAAAATTACAAAAATGTAATAAACACGTACCGTCAGTCGAGTCGTCATATGTATCACCAGCCTCTGACACATCTGGTATGATCTAACTGTATCCACTGTGGGTTTCCTTCTCTCTTGTCCGACCCGGCTGAAGAAATCTGTGCCCCAGACCCCGCCCCAAAACTCAATCCTCGATTTGTCGAACACTGAGATGCTCCGTGTCCCATACACTGACACACCCTATATATACTATCTCTGCAAGAACCTAACTTGGTCTTTTGATCTATCATATCACATCCCACACATTTCACCGTCAGAAGAAATCATAACCCAATAGTGGGGCGACCAGTACTTATCACACCAGACCCTTTACAAGGAACCAGTAACGTTATGTCTTGATCCATTTATTTAAATTCACCAAACTTCCTATGTAACTGATTTGGTTAAACCCGAAATACCCAAGGGGTCAACTACTCGAAGACCATTTAACAGAACCCTTTCCTTTATTAATTATTATTATTATTATTATTATTATTATTATTATTATTATTATTATTATTATTATTATTATTATTTACCCACTACGGTTGCATATAGTAGAAACAGAGCTCCCACCCAACACAGGCTAGACCGTCTGATATGTGATCACTATATCCGAGTTCACATGTATTTTGTATTTTCTGCTCCAAGTCATATACCCAATTCTGACCCGTCAGTAACCATTCTTACAACCCTAAAAATATTTTCCCGCAGTTCTTTAACAGACACGCATCCGTACTCTGAAGTTCTGACTATTCCAGGGGCATTGGGGGTCACAACATTAACGTCACTATCAGCCATACCTGTCACATCATCACACACCAATTCTTAGTATAACAAATGTTAGTAGCTCACAACTAACACACTTATACCTACTCCATTCACTTAACCCATCCCCCAAAATATGTTTGACTCGACACACGATTTGGGAACATGTCACTTCCGTGAACATGCTGCCAAATCCACGCTCTGATACCAACTTATAACACCCCTGATTTTTTTAATATACAGCGGAAGTCCTGTTTATAAAATGTATTAATTATGTAAAAGACATCTCGAATACATGTCAGTATATAATAATAAATATTAAAAGTCCATTACAGATATTAACAGTAAAACCGGGTGTTATGTTAAATACGACACTAGTGATAAAAAAGCGACATCAGAGTTTCAACTTGTCAAACATATCTTCCAGCATCCCATCTTCACCCTGATATCTAGCATACAAAACTTAACCTGCAAAGGGTGGAAATGTGGGGGATTAGCACAACTGCTAAGCGAATGGAATCTATCTAACGGATCAAGTCTAAGCATCAATCCAGCAACCACATAAAAGTATGCTAACGTCCTTACAGCATACAAACAAATACAACGACAATATGAGGATCGGCGGCTTGTACGAGCACACGACTCCTAGCTGATCGGGCTAGAGTCTACCGATAGTCCTCGCTACTCAATTCACAGTATAGTCATTCGGACGCAGGGGATGCGTCATTCAAACTATACTCCACAATCAGTAGCCTTTGGACCCAACCTCCCCAGGCTCGGTTGACCTCATACGAACTCTAACCTCCATAGGCTTGGTTATGAGTCCCCAGCCTCCCCAGGCCCGGCTGCCGTCAAACACAGTGCACATAATATCACACAATATCATCAACATGTAATAATTCACTAACATGTTAACCATTATCTAAACATGGCAATCGGATATAACACTAATCTAATAAATAGAGTAAACAACAGTAGCACGCCTTGCTACTCAAACTCTATCCGGAGATAGACCCACTCACCGATCGCCAGCAAAACTCGGTAGTCTAATGTCACCGAGTCTTCTCCTCGTCTTAATCACCTGAGAATAAACACTAAACAAGTTAGTAATCCGTACCACATTTACTAACTACTTTACATTCAATATATACACCATATATATATATATATACACACACACACTTACACATATATATACATATATACATACACTATATACATAAATATATATACTTACACTTCCACATATATATATGTATATTGTATATACATACACTATATATATATATATATATATATATATATATATATATATATATATATATATATATATATATATATATATATATATATATACATATATATATACACTTACACATATACATATCACTTAATTCATTCAAATCGGTCGACAGTCAAAACGGCGATCGCATATATATATATATATATATATATATATATATATATATATATATATATATATATATATATATATATATATATATATATATATATATATATATATATATGCAGACACAATGCCAAGTCAGACAAATGGGTCAACTGGACACTAATGGCCCAAATGGATCATAATTTTCTCACTTTAACCCAAATAAGCTCTGAACCCATTTTAAAATATTGAAACATGCATATACACTTAACACGACCTCGTATACGTATCACAACCTACAAATACCCATTTTGACACAATATAATCCAAGAGGGTCAAACATGATCAAACGGGCGAACAAACCAACACACGAACCATAAAACAAGTATACGGGTCATCGGGGTCCGTCCACGCCAAGCCGCTGCACGTCACGGCGGGTGAACTGCAACATAGCAGCAGCATATAAGGCTGCAAACAGCAGCTTCAGCTGCAAATTTGCAGCAGAAACTGCCCCGCGCAGCAGCGCAAAACAGTAGCAGCAATGTAGCTGCTGTCCCTCTCGTTTTTGCCCACAAAAATCGAGTTTCGAGCAGTTTTTTAACCATTTAAAATGATAATAATCAAGCACATACATACAACAACAATAATCTAGCACTCCACAAGCAAAATAACACACTTATACAATTTTAACCCAAAATTAAGCTAACAAATGGGTCATGGTCTTACGATGGGGAAACCGAATCAAACATAATTTATACTAATGGGTCGAGGTCCAAACTATCAAATTAAACCGTCCCGGGTACTAAAAATGACAACCACCGCCATCGGCAGCCAACCACCACCGCTGGCCGCCAGCTGCAGCTGGCAGCGGTGGTCAGCCACCCAGAAACAGCAGCAACAGCAGCTTTTAGCTGCTGTCCGCCCATTTGTACACCCCCAAATTCGACGTTCCTTGCAATTTAAGGCCAAATACAAGTGTACATACAACCACTAATAATTATCTAACATCAATCTAGCATTTAACAAGTAATTTCATCAACAAAATCAAAGAATCAAGCACCAATTGCATCATTTAATATTTATATCAAGAACCCTAAATTTAACATGAATCAAATACAAAATTAAATACAAAATTACAGAGACAAACCTTGTTGCTAGATGTTAGAGATGCAAGAAATCCGAAATATAAAACTTGAATTCATCATCTTCTTCATTAATTAAAGCTAGGGTTATGGTGGTGGTGTTTGGTCACGATGGGAACAAGAAGAGGGAAAAGGAAAAACCATTTGCTTTAAACTTGCAACTATTAATTCATCATCTTCATCAATTTAGAACTAGGATTCATGTATGTGTGTGTGTTTGATTGATAGAAATAAGGGAAGGGGAAGAAAACCACGAGCTGTACCAATATAAAAAGAGGGGCGGTCTTTTGTTTATTAAAAGGGTATTAATCCCATACCTGATAAAACATGGGTATTTACCTGAGTTAAGAAACATAACCCATCATGGTCGGGAGCCCAAACGAAGTCCAAAATTAATAAATAAAATATTTCTGTGACCCTTGTCACAAAACGCACTCACTGAACTAATAATTAATTAAATACACCCAATAATTAATTATTTCATTAGAATGCTCTTTAAAACACTAAACGGATAAAAAGGGCAAAATAGGTAATTTTACCTAGGCCCGACATCAGGATGTTACACTCAACCACCATTAAAAAGCTACTGCAGCTTTTGTTTTTCTGATTATTTCGATCACAAAACATCAAATCAAGCCACTTGCAATTGTTTCCTTCTTCCTTTGTATCACCACTAACAACCAATATCATATTTTTTCCTCTCATCTGATACCCAATACAACCTATAAATAATTGAACTTTCAATTAAATTAATGATATCGAATTCAAGAATTTCGGTTGCATGCTCTTTCCTTTAATAGCCGATCCCTAAATGGGACACATAGGTGAAGTAATATTTTTTTTTATATAAAGATGTTGTAGATATAGTGGGTGATGATGAAAGGGGATAATGGAGTCAATAATGTTAAAATATTTTATACTCTTTACAGCTCAATCACGTTTTTCTTTTTATCAATCAGCAACCGAATTGTTCTTTAATGATTAGTGGGTTAGTGGATTAATAAGGTATGGTAGGGTCTTCATGAAAATGAAATTTCTTTTAAAAAAATAAGGGAGGTATGCTTTTGGGGGTTTGTGGTCATGTGTGCTATGCGTTGGAAAGTATCACTAGGACCAACTTAGGGTCGTTTTAATTGTAGTCGACAAATAGCAAGAAGGAAGATTAGTGGACTGTGATATTTTAATGATGAACCATAACATGATGATCACGAGTATGATCATGATGACGAGATTATGATAAGATGATGATGACCCAATGATGATGAATCGATAATGATACGTTTTTTTAGTGATGATAATAAGGTTGAGGATACTGTAAGTTAGCGATAGGGTGATGAATATGAGAAGGTGGGATGACAAAGGAAAAATGAAATGGAGCAGTTGGTTTGTGTGTATGTTGGGTTAAACGAGAGGTCGCGAGTTCAAACCCGGACTTGGACATTTTTTTAGGATTACTTCTTTGAGGTAGTTTACTTATCACTTATTATTATTATTATTATTATTATTATTATTATTATTATTATTATTATTATTATTATTATTATTATTATTATTATTATTATTATTATTATTATTATTATTATTATTATTATTATTATCAGATTACTTATTATTACTAAAATTTATATCATAATTATTAGTATTATCATTAAACATTACTAATATTGTCATTACAAACATTATTATTATTAGTACTATCTTTATCATTAATATTAAAATTATCATTATTATTATTATTAATAGAATTATCATAATTATTATCATAATTAGTATTATTTTATTCATTGTTACTATTAGTATTATTAATATATCAAATGAAGATTTTCTATATAAAAATATATTTATGACATATAACCTAACCATACTAATACTTTTGTAATAAATGTTAATTATATATATGAAGATAAATATATCTAATTAAGTTATTAATAAAACATAATATAAAATAACAAATAAAATCACTAATAATACATATCATTGTTCGATTACCATTACATATATTAATATACATGATTGAATATAGGTTCGTGAATCCGAGGCCCAACCCTACACTTGTTCAATGTCGTCATATGTATTTTTACTACAAAATACAGTATGGTGAGTTTCATTTGCTCCCTTTTACTCTTTATATTTTTGGGACTGAGAATACATGCGCTGTTTTTATAACTGCTTTATTAAATGCTTTTGAAATATATTTTGAACTGAGAATACATGAAATGCTTTTATAAATGTTTGACGAGATAGACACAAGCAAAACATTCCTCGAATGAATTATTATGCAGACAAAAGTTCTGTGGATTATTATTGAATTAGTTGGACGTTATAATTGCCACTAATTATTGTGAATATTTTCCCCTGATTATTATTGCTTGGTAACCTAAGAATTAAAAACGGGTATGGCCCTAATTCACCCGAATCCTAAAGGTAGCTACCAGGTTTAACACCCCCACCCAGAATGTTCACTAGACGGAAGAGCTAGTGGGCGTGGTGTTTAGTACTTTGAAGTTTATATATTATACAGACGAGATGTTCTGTTTTTGGGGATATTATTGATGCGCATTATATGTTAAGGTCAGTTACCAAGCCAAGCTATGAAAGCAATGTGAATGTTATGTATCGAGAGAATGATTTTTATACACAGGTTATGTATATTAGTTTTGTGCATGAGATATGTCTACGATTATTTAAAAATCGCGAGGTAACCTACGGGGGAGAAAAGGATACGAACCTACTCTGCTAAGCATTATGAAAAATGGTTTTGTACACGAGATAGGTGTACTGTATTTAAATCTTGTGGTCTATCAAAATGATGAATTTTATTGTTTATGATAAACTTATGAACTCACCAACCTTTTGGTTGACACTTTTAAAACATGTTTATTCTCAGGTATTAAAAAAATTCTACGCTCTGCATTTGCTCATTTTAAAGATATTACTTGGAGTCATTCATGGCATATTTCAAAAGATGTTGCATTCGAGTCATTGAGTTCATCAAGATTATTATTAAGTCAATTATAGTTGAATATATCATGAAATGGTATGCATGCCATCAACTTTCGATGTAAAGAAAGTTTGTATTTTAAAAACGAATGCAATGTTTGTAAAATGTATCATATAGAGGTCAAATACTTCGCGACTTAACCAAATGTAATGTATTCGTCCATGTAGTGACCCGAACTTTTCCATGTTTATATATATTAAATGAAGTTGATATTTACATGATTAAATGTTTCCAACATGTTAAGCAATCAAACTTGTTAAGACTTGATTAATTGAAATAGGTTTCATGTAGACAATTGACCACCCAAGTTGACCGGCGATTCACGAACGTTAAAACTTGTAAAAACTATATGATGATATATATATAGATATGTATATAGCTAACATGATATTATGAAAAGTAAGTATCTCACTAGGTATATTAACAATGAGTTATATACATAAAATGAGTCTATTGAATTATGAAACTCGAAACCATATATATAACGATTATCGTTATAGCAACGTCTTACTAAATACATATGTATCATATTATGATATATTCATTGTTGGTGATTTGTGTCACCAATATGATTTAAGTGTAATGGGATTAATTTGTTAACCAAAATAACCTTGATTATGACGGGGGTTCGGGGGCAGCGCCCCTGATAGCGAGGTCCAAGAGGCAGAACCCCTGGCTGGGATCGAGCTGCCAGGTCAGCTCGGAAATTTTTTTGTTTGGGTTAATATCGCTTTATTAAAAATGTGTTAAAATTTGATTTAAAGCTTTCAACAACATTAAATGAGATCGTTAACTTAAAGCTTTCAAAAACAACACTTACATGTAACGACTAACGATGACTTAACGACTCAGTTAAAATGAATATACATGTAGTGTATTAAGATGTATTAGTACACTTTTGAAAGACTTCAAGACACATATCAAAGTAATTCTACTTAGCAAAAATGCTTACAATTACATTTCCATTCATTTTCATCAACAATTCTACTCGTAGTCATTCAGTATTCGTATCCGTATTATACACAGCTTCTAGACGTACTTACTATGAGTATATACCAATAGGAACTAGCATGGGATTCCACTCTTGATTATGTCATGCATGACTAATCAAATTTAACTTCTACCATGAGCTAGTCAACTAACTAGAACTCCTTTTAACCCCACTCACCACTCATCATTCACCATTCACCAATCAATCTATTTCACTTCCAATTCTCTTTCTAATTCTCTCTCAGCACCTACACATACTTATGAATGAATTTTTCCAGTAAACTAATCATCATCTTCATCAAAAATTACTTCAAAAATCAAGCTATAAAGAACACTTCAAGAACACTTCAAAAATCCTTTCAAGTTTACTAGTTTACTTCCAAGCTTTCTAATCCATTCTAAGTAATCATCTAAGATCAAGAAACCTTTGTTATTTATAGTAGGTTATCTTTCTTATTCAAGGTAATATTCATATTCAAACCTTGATTCGATTTTTATAACTATAAACTATCTTAATTCGAGTAAAAATCTTACTTGAACTTGTTTTTGTGTCATGATCCTACTTCAAGAACTTTCAAGCCATCCAAGATCCTTTGAAGCTAGATCATTTCTTGTCACTTCCAGTAGGTTTACCTACTAAACTTGAGGTAGTAATGATGTTCATAACATCATTCGATTCATATATATATAACTATCTTATTCGAAGATTTAAACTTGTAATCACTAGAACATAGTTTAGTATATTCTAAACTTATTCGCAAACAAAGTTAATCCTTCTAACTTAACTTTTAAAATCAAATAAACACATGTTCTATATCTATATGATATGCTAACTTAATGATTTAAAACCTGGAAACACGAAGAACACCGTAAAACCGGATATACGCCGTCGTAGTAAAACCGGGGGCTGTTTTGGTTTGGATAATTAAAAACTATGATAAACTTTGATTTAAAAGCTATTTTTCTGGGAAAATGATTTTTATTATGAACATGAAACTATATCCAAAAATCATGGTTAAACTTAAAGTGAAAGTATGTTTTCCAAAATGGTCATCTAGACGTCGTTCTTTCGACTGAAATGACTACCTTTACAAAAACGACTTGTAACCTGTATTTCTGACTATAAACTTATACTTTTTCTGTTTAGATTCATAAACTTAAGTTCAATATGAAACCATAGCAACTTGAATCACTCAACACGGATTTAAAACGAAGAAGTTATGGGTAAAACAAGATTGGATAATTTTGCTTGTTGTAGCTACGTGAAATTTGTAACAAATCTATACAAATCATAACTTAACCAACTTATATTGTATTATACATGTATTCTAACATATATTATGTAATCTTGGGATAACATAGACACGTATACAATGTTTTGACATATCATATCGACCCATCTATATATATATTATTTGGAACAACCATAGACACTCTATATGCAGTAATGTTTGAGTTAGCTATACAGGGTTGAGGTTGATTCCAAAATAATATATATACTTTGAGTTGTAATCGAGTCTGAGACTTGTAGACATTGGGTCATGGATTGATTCGAGATAATATATATATTGATTTATTTCTGTACATCTAACTGTGGACAACTAGTTGTAGGTTACTAACGAGGACTGATGACTTAATAAACTTAAATCGTTAAAACGTAATAAAAATGTTGTGAATGTATTTTGATCATACTTTGATATATATGTACATATTTGTTATAGGTTCGTGAATCGACCCGTGGCCAAGTCTTATTTTTCGACGAAGTGAAAATCTGTGAAAGTGAGTTATTGTCCCATTTTTACTATCTAATATTTTTGGGATGAGAATACATGCAGTTTTGAAAATGATTTACAAAATAGACACAAGTATTGAAACTACATTCTATGTTGAATCGTTATATCGGATATCGCCCTTGTTGAACTTGGTAGCCTAAGAATTGGTGTTTATTATAATTGCCACCAATTGATGCGAATCCTAAAGATAGATCTATGGGCTTTGACACGCCTCAGTCAGAGAATTTAAACTGCTTTAGTACTTCGATATTTATATATGGGGATATTCTAGATGCATTTTTTAATGTCGGTTACCAGGTGTTCAACCATATGAATGATTTTTATGCAGATTGCATGTTATTGAAAGATGAAATCTTGTGGTCTATTATTACAATTTGATATATAGGTTAAACCTATAACTCACCAACATTTTTGTTGACGTTTAAAGCATGTTTATTCTCAGGTGATTATTAAGAGCTTCCGCTGTTGCATGCTAATTTAAGGACAAGAGTTGGAGTCAGCATGCTTGTATAATATTGTTTAAAAATTGCATTCGAAGACATATATATTGTTGTGTAATATTATTGTAAACCATTATGTAATGGTCGTGTGAAAACGCTATATTTTAGATTATCATTATTTGATAATCGTCGTAATATTTTAAAGGTTATGGTTTGTTTTAAAAATCGAATGCAGTCTTTGAAAAACGTCTCATATAGAGGTCAAAACCTCACAACGAAATCAATTAATATGGAACGTTTATAATCGATATGAACGGGACATTTCAGTCCAAATGGATTAGGACGGGTCATTAAAGTTGGGATCAGAGTGATGGTCTTAGCGAACCAGGTCTTGCATTAGTGTGTCTAACTGATAGTTGATTAGATGCATTAGTGAGTCTGGACTTCGACCGTGTCTGCATGTCAAAAGTTTTGCTTATCATTTCGTGTCGAAAATTACCTGCTTATCCTTCTTAGGGAATCACTTGCTTATCATTCTTATTCTAGACACATCTTACTGCATTGATTGCATGAATAGTGTATAGACAAAATTCATATCTTAGCGTATCTGATAATTCATATTTTAGCACATCTGTTACTGTAGACTTGCCTGACATATGCCAAAAATTCCTATGTAATCTATGAAATCTTTTGCTCTATATAGATATCCTATGTAATTAGAATACCACCCGATATCCGAAAATCATTTCATATCGAAAATCCTCTATCCGACCGTACAAGATGGAACTCGCAACTAGTTCAAGTTCCTCGGACTCCGACAGCTATTCCGATATAGATTTCCACTCGAACTTCGAAAGCAGCGTAACCGGAATGGATCAACCACTTAGCCATCACCTATTTTAGATAAAATGGGGATGGGTTCGTAGTCGACTTAGTTAATGGAGACAAGAAGAAGACGATCCTTTTCACCCACCAACCTGCAATCTTAGCGAAGAAGCTGAAGCACTTACCGGCGAACCTGTTCGTAATACCATTTTCACCCTATTTTCCCGAATATCTCGCCACGATTATATTCTATCTAAAATTCTAAACCTTATTCATCCGCTTGTTCCGACCGACAATCATCCCGGAATAATAGAAGAAGTCAACGAACTTCGCGCTCGAGTAATCAATTTGGAGAATATGGTGCAAAATTTACCAGCTTCAGCAACATCACCGACACCAACAGTACCACTAGCACCAGAAGTTTCAACATCACATACCTCAACATCGCAATCTATACCTCATCCATAATGTTCGTTCTATATCTTGTTCTATATCGGTTATCTTCGTTCTTCATAATGATTATGTAATCTCTAATGTTTTAGAGATTATGTATTCTAGTTCTAACGGTAAATCAAATGAGTTTAATATCATATTAACTCATTAAATCCATTATTACACCTGAAGAAAATGTATATGTATATATATTTTCATAAAGATTGTAATTGAAAAATTCCTTTGTACAAACTGTTAATGGTGAAAATATTTTAACGGGTAGGTAATACCCGAGAAATATTTAGATTTCACATTAATAAGTTACACTGTACATTCTTTCAATCTGATTCAACAGTCATTTACTATCCTACTTACAACCACTGATATACGTATCCGTTCACCAAAGAACAACTATATTCATTCAAACTCAATTTCATATTCGGATTTTGACCGATCAGAATCCAAGTCAAGATTCGACAAGTGGCATGATGAAGAAAATAATGAACAAAATAAAATTTATTAGTAACTAGTTAATTAACTACGTAAAATTTTAAACCAATACTAACCAAATCCTAGCTAACTGTTCCTATATCCGTTATGACTATTTCCTTATAATATACTCCGTACTAATCTTGGTTGAACTATTTGACTATTGGACTACTATCATTGGACAATTAAAAAGTATTAAAAGAGTATGAAATATTAATTACAACGCATTTTGATTTAAAATATCGTTAATAAGTTACACCTACTACAATTAAATAATCCTTCAAGTTGCCACTTGATTTAATCTTAAACATCCTTTGTAACTTGATTTCATCTTAAATATCCTTCGTATCTTGACAATTATAATCAGCGTTTAATCATCTAAAAACACAATTCTCATGAAACCACCTCGGATTGATAACCGACGATTCAGATATGGCTGCATTAAATGCAGAGGAAACAGTAAAATTGTAGATGGCCTAAATGGCCAAGAGTTTGATGATAGAGAATGGAGTATTGGGAATGCTCGATAGAAAATTTGGTACTGAAAAACGGATTGAGCTAACCATGAAGGAGACCAAGGACAAATACATGGACCAAACCCTATATCCAAATAATCCATGTAATTCTGGATCCGATGAAATCTTTAGAGAATATCTTACTCCGAAGTCATGTTAAATATTGCGGAAAATTTTTCTTCATCAACCTTCGAACTTAGAAATTCCAAAATATCATCATAAATATCTTCGATATTTCTGAGGATATTTTCATAAATATTCTTGTCCGAAATTATCTACCTCTTTGTGTTTTCTGTATTCCATTTTATTGGAAACTTCTGTAAAATCTAAGTATAAATTATGAATGAATTGTGGAGAAGTGTTGGAAATTGAAGCATGAGTTAGTATAATATAATGACGCCCGACCAACGTGATTATATTATAGTAAGTCATGATGACTTTCTAATGGAATGTGATAAAGGATCACATATCATACCTTTATCATGAACCATGTTACATAACTCTTTCATTCACTTAACCTCTGAACATATCAAGAAAATATATTCTTGATAGTTTCATCCTCAGGGATTCTGGTAATTTGACAAATCAAATTGTGCTAATACATTCCTTTCTGCTTAGAATACTATAAGGAAAGATATAAAACTCGACAACAACACAGAAACCACAAACCGTGTACATTAATATGAACAGCAATATAAAGACACGGGAGTATGATAAACACAATAACCCCAAGAGCGAAGTAGAGGTAAACAGATTCCTCTGGTGGTAGGTGAAAAAGGAGAATAATTGATATGTAAGTCGAGAAAATATCCAGAATTAAAACTGGAAGAAGCATATTGACTGATGAATTAAAATATAGAAAATGGGAGTTGTGTAAATAAGGAAATGAAGGGAGTAGATTTATAGTGAAATATCTGACAGAGCAATCAAAACAGATTATCGCATTTACCAAAGAAGATCTTAATTTCCTTATTCACCAAAGAATCAAATATTTTAGATTTCGAAGATTTTCTTTTAAATCCCTTGAATTTCGTAAATCAACATTGTCTACGTCAAAAGATATGACGAAACTTTACCCTTCTCATTTCACTCTTTTGTGATAGCTTCACTCGTACTCTTCAAGTAATCGAATTGTCTTATTTATATTACCCTATGGTGATAAAACTCTATTTATTGACTCATATTCGTCACGAAAACATTCTTTTTGTTATCCATGATCATCCCACTCAAATTTTGGGACGAAATTTCTTTAACGGGTAGGTAATGTGACGATCCGGAAAATTTCGACCAATTTTAAATCAAACTTTCGATACGATTTAATATCCTTGACATGATAAGCAAAGTCTGATAGGTTGAGTCTCAAAGTTTTTGAACTGTTTATATGGATTTAGTTAACCTTCGACTATTCCCGACGATTCACGAACAATTATTTTTAAATAAATGTGTATATATATATATATATGAATTCTATACATAAATAGTATTGTAATCAATAACAATTAAAGATTCAATATATTAATTACTAAACAGGATAAAATTAATAAATTGTATTACGAGTTTGAATATAAATGTTATATTAATATTATATTCATTACTTTCATTATTATTATTATTAATATTATTATTATTATTAATATTATTATTATTATTATTATTATTATTATTATTATTATTATAATTATTATAATTATTATTATTATCAGATTACTTATTATTACTAAAATTTATATCATAATTATTAGCATTATCATTAAACATTACTAATATTTTCATTACAAAAATTATTATTATTAGTACTATCTTTATCATTAATATTAAAATTATCATTATTATTATTATTAATAGAATTATCATAATTATTATCATAATTAGTATTATTTTATTCATTGTTACTATTAGTATTATTAATATATCAAATGAAGATTTCTATATAAAAATATATTTATGACATAAAACCTAACCATACTAATACTTTTGTAATAAATGTTAATTATATATATGAAGATAAATATATCTAATTAAGTTATTAATAAAACATAATATAAAATAACAAATAAAATCACTAATAATACATATAATTGTTCGATTACCATTACATGTATTAATATACATGATTGAATATAGGTTCATAAATCCGAGGCTCAACCCTATACTTGTTCAATGTCGTCATATGTATTTTTACTATAAAATACAGTATGGTGAGTTTCATTTGCTCCCTTTTACTCTTTATATTTTTGGGACTGAGAATACATGCGCTGTTTTTATAACTGCTTTATTAAATAATTTTGAAATATATTTTAAACTGAGAATACATGAAATGCTTTTATAAATGTTTGACGAGATAGACACAAGTAAAACATTCCTCGAATGAATTATTATGCAGACAGAAGTTCTGTGGATTATTATTGAATTAGTTGTACGTTATAATTGCCACTAATTGTTGTGAATATTTTCCCCTGATTATTATTGCCTGGTAACCTAAGAATTAGAAACAGGTATGGCCCTAATTTACGCGAATTCTAAAGGTAGCTACCGGTTTTAACACCCCCACCCAGAATGTTCACTATACGGAAGAGCTAGTGGGCGTGGTGTTTAGTACTTCGAAGTTTATATATTATACAGACGAGATGTTCTATTTTGGGAATATTATTGATGCGCATTATATGTTAAGGTCGGTTACCAAGCCAAGCTATGAAAGCAATGTGAATGTTATGTATCGAGAGAATGATTTTTATACACAGGTTATGTGTATTAGTTTTGTGCACGAGATATGTGTATGATTATTTAAAAATCGCGAGGCAACCTACGGGGGGGGGGGGGGGGGGAATGATACGAACCTACTCTGCTAAGCATTATGAAAAATGGTTTTGTACACGAGATAGGTGTACTGTATTTAAATCTTGTGATCTATCAAAATGATGAATTTTATTGTTTATGATAAACTTATGAACTCACCAACCTTTTGGTTGACACTTTTAAAACATGTTTATTCTCAGGTATTAAAGAAATCTTCCGCTGTGCATTTGCTCATTTAAAAGATATTACTTGGAGTCATTCATGGCATATTTCAAAAGATGTTGCATTCGAGTCATTGAGTTCATCAAGATTATTATTAAGTCAATTATAGTTGGATATATTATGAAATGGTATGCATGCCGTCAACTTTCGATGTAAAGAAAGTTTGTCTTTTAAAAACGAATGCAATGTTTGTAAAGTGTATCATATAGAGGTCAAATACCTCGCGATGTAACCAAATGTAATGTATTCGTCCAGATGGATTAGGACGGGTCATTAAAGGTACTCTGCTTTCATGTTGTTGGTCGAGCGTGGAGTTATTGATGTGGGTTCTAGGATTCGTAGGCGGTTTAAGGCAGGTGGTGGCCGAAAAAAGACTGAGGTTATTTGAGTGGTAAAGAGCGGTGTTTTGGCGCGGCGGAGGTGGCGGCGGCTGCGGTGGTGGTTGATGTGTTTTAGTGTTAGGGTTTTTAAGTTTTGTTGGTGTTTAATGATTGTTACATGTGGTGTGTTAGCTGTAACATGTTTATGAAAGTGAAGTGAAAAAGACGAGAATGCCCCTCTGAGGCAAAAAGATCTTTTTACCCTCGTGAATAGTGCTAAGCTCATGAGGCTTAGTATTATTGATAATGATCGAAGAAACATAATTTAAATTAATAAAGGGATTTTAACAAGATGGAAAGAGCCCATAAGCTACAAAACGTCATCCAGTGAATTTACAGTGACTTACCCTTTTTTTTTCCTCCGAAAGGCAGAAATATTATTGCAACATAGAAAACATACATACCATTGAAGAGCCCACAATTAGCAGGGGACGCCTAAAATGGACAATATTCTCAAGATATACAAACGCAAGTAATATCTCTAAAATATATCCAACTATAAATGAAAGTTGGCAGCATGCATACCATTTCATAATATATCCAACTATAAATGACTTAATAATATCCTTGATGAACTCAACGACTCGAATGCAATATCTTTTGAAATATGTCATGAATGACTCCAAGTAATATCTCTAAAATGAGCAAATGCACAGCGGAAGATTTCTTTCATACCTGAGAATAAACATGCTTTCATGCTTTCAACCAAAAGGTTGGTGAGTTTATTAGTTTATCATAATCAATAATTTCTATAATTTTAATAGACCACAAGATTTAATTTTTATAGTTAACTGCAGGAACACTCATCTGCAAAAAATATAATACAGGAACACTCATCTGTATAAAAATTCATTCGTATGGTGAACACCTGGTAACCGATGAGACGACCCGTCCTAATCCACCTGGACGAAGTCATCAACATTTGGTCCCATTGAGAGGTACTGTCCTAAATATGCCATGTACGACTCCATGTAATATCTTTAAAATGAGCAAATGCACAGCGGAAGATTTCTTTCATACCTGAGAATAAACATGCTTAAAAGTGTCAACCAAAAGGTTGGTGAGTTCATAGGTTTATCATAACAATCATTTCAATATTTTAATAGACCACAAGATTTCAGTTTATAAATATATGTACAATCGTAAGTGTATAAAAGTATTCTATAAGTTGTAGGCACCCAGTAACAAGCCTTAACATTCATGTTTTACCCTCTGAAGTACACCAGATCAGGTGTGTTTAAAATAACCTCGAAGTACTAAAGCATCCCATAGTCAGGATAGGGTTTGTCAGGCCCAATAGATCTATCTTTAGGATTCGCGCCTACCGTACATAGACAAGTAGTTTAATGTTACCAAGCTAAGGGTACATTTCTGGTTTAAACCCACATAGAATTAGTTTCAGTACTTGTGCCTATTTCGTAAAACATTTATAAAACAGCGCATGTATTCTCAGCCCAAAAATATATATTGCACAAGCAATTAAAAAAGGAGCAAATGAAACTCACAGTAAGCAAAGCACGCAATTCAACAATTACGGGTTCGGATTCGTGTGTGGTTGTTCCGAGACAAGTGACCTTAATTCTTCAAAGGTTTGAAACTGAGTTATTCTTACAATACTCCTATCTCTTAACGTCCTCCTTTCTTTATATGATTTTATTTGAGTGTTATGTTAATGTTTATAGAGATGAAAAAAAATATATAGAGATAAAAGAAAATATATAATGAGTAACAAGAAACATGGGTTATATATATAATGTGATGGGTGTGGTCTGCCACATACAAGATGGCGATGGGTATGGCATGCATAAACAAAATGGCGATAATTTATGTTAACACTCCAAAGAAATTGACTTTTGAGTCTATATTTGAAAGTTACACATAAATACACACATATCCACATCTTATTTTATTACTACTACATATTATAATTTATTTACTAAATTGTTAGTGGTATTATCAATATGGTTAGTATCTATATAGATTTTAGTTCGGATTTAAAGGGGCCCAGGTCAAAAGTAGGTGATTTAGTAGGAAAGAAAGAAAACAACTAGATATGGTTAAACGAGTGGTTGTGTGTGTCATCTATATCCCATAAATTCAGCTACCATTCCCATATTTTACTTAAGTCCACTTTCCAAGAGTGTTGTATAGATGAAAGTTAATACTAGAGTGATGTATATAATATATACATAAGGATGGGCAAATTTGATTAAATGATGTGACTTGTTTGCTTGAAATCTCACACGCAAAAAAAAAAAAAAAAAAAAAACAATTAGAAGAAACAAGGATATCCTCAAAGATTTACACAATCTTACTATTAATTATTTTAGTTTAATATTTATAAATGTTAGAATATTAGATTCAATTATATTTAGACAACAAAGGTTAAATACGGAGTATTATTACTAATTTCTAATACTAATTATCTACTAATTACTAATACTAATACTAATTATCTTAAACTCATATCATTATTAATTAACTACCAAATTAATTCTATATGGAACTAAACTATTATTAATATTTGTATTAGTAGAATCTTAAATTACAATACCCGTACAATATTGAATTATACCACAAACTACTTCCTAGAACTTAATATAAAAACTAAAATATAAAATATTCCGTGAATTGTGTTGTGAATTGGAAATTGGTGATTGATTGGTTTATGTCTTGTTGTGAATTATTAAAGTGATGAGTAGTGCTGTAAAGCGAAAGATGATGTTGGAATTGTGTTTATCATGTTGCAAATGTGAATGAAATAAAGATTAAAATGAGTTGTATGCTTATGAATTTAAATTATTTATTCTTATCATTTGTCATTAACCTTATCTATTAGTTTACCTATCTAGTTTCTAGCTATACGTAGTTAGCGATATATTTTGCTCGAAAACTAATAAGTTTGTAGTATGAAATTATGTGTCTAATACTTTATTAATATGCTTCATAACATACTTAATTCTTATTGTTTCAAGTTATATATATATATATATATATATATATATATATATATATATATATATATATATATATATATATATATATATATATATATATATATATATATATATATATATATATACATACATACATACATACATACATATACATATACATTTAAACACATAATATAGTTCGTGAATCGTAGGAATAGTCGAATGGGTAAATGAATATGCATAAAATGTTTAAAGATTTTTTTAAGGTCATTATACATGCTTATCGTGTAGGAAACATTCAATCATTTAGAGAATTGACTTAAAAATAAGTCGAAATTTTCCGGGTCGTCACAGTACCTACGCGTTAAAAAAAATTTCGTCCCGAAATTTGGCTGATGACAATTGAAATTAAAAAGAAGAATGTTTTAGTACCATATGTGAACTCAGATTCTTAATCGAAAGATTTTAGTCGTTTAAGAATGTTTCATCGAAGCAAATGATAAGATTAAAGATTTCTTCGGGATTGATACGTGGATAGTTTTATGAATGCCATTCTCAGGTCGTGTTCGATTTCATGATGAATACGAGTCAAGTAACATGGTTCGTGGTGACAGTAAGGTTGATCAAGCATTACCACCATCACATTCCATTGGAACTTTCGCATGACTTACTATAATATAATCACGTTGATCAAGTGTTATTATATTGCATTAACTCATGCTTTCATTCCAATATTACTTGAAAATATCAATAGGTTTAAATCTTCCAGTGTTTTACGAAAATTTAGAATTCAAAACAGTTTTCGATACGATGTACTAAGGAAAGAATGGCAGCGAAGATATTTACGAAAGAGGACGATATAAAGATATCTTAGAAATATTGAAATATTTATAATGGAAAAGAAGATTTCGATCTTTTTCCGAGTTTTTCCAACGTACCATTCTTTTATCATCAAGCTTCTGACCTTTAAGACCTTCAACAGCTTTTGATGCTTTATCAGCATTCTCAAAGTTAACGAGTCTGAATCATTGGTTATCAATTAAGGTGTTTTCAAGAATTTCAAATTGGAATACACCAGCTGGGGATATAACCGTTATATATTTGATGGTTAATGTAGAGTCATCGTTAACTCAGGAAGACACGAATAATGTTTCATGATTTTCATGATTCAAGGTTTTTTTTTTATTATTTTTTTTTTTAGTAAGAGTTCAGATATAAAATATGGTTTCAAAAGATATAGAAATTTTTAAGAAGATGACACCTGTTAAAGCTTTACTTGAATTATAGTATGTCAAAGTTAGAGTATGTAATCGAGTTTTGTATAAGTAATCTTCTTGGTTTTTGGTGAAAAGTCTTATAACGTTCTGAGGTATGAAACAGTGGGATATAAAGTAGATTTAATCATTAAACTTGACTGATGATTTTGAGAGGTGAAACTGGCCCTGCTGTTAAATCCGTGACTTGCTTTAGCAATCTTAGTTAAAAAAAAAAAATCACATGCATGAGGTAGCATTTGTTATCATTTTATAGCCATTAAACGACTTGATTATTAAAATAACATCACTTTATCCTAGTCTATTCAAGTGACACTGTCTTAACAATTATAATTCATCCATGTCAGTTCATATGTAATTGTATTTTGGTGAATAATGTATTTGTTTAGAGAATTTCATAGTTACAGATTATATGAGTTATAAAGTGAAGAATATTATGGAATTTTAATGACATTTTAGTATTTTAGTATTATTTTGAGTAAGAGATATTTATTTTAGGACAAATATAAATAGTAATGTAGATACTTTTTATGGAACGGATGAAGTACTAGGATTACAAACTTAAAGTTATCGAAATGGACGGGTACGCGTAAATGTTAAAATATAACTATATAAAATTACTCTCAACTTTTCTTAATTTCTTTTCTTATTTCTGTTGTGAAAGAATATCTCAAAATTTATATATTGTGAAGTTGATGATAAACAAATAATAGTATTATCAATTTGATGTATACTAGTGAAATGACTCGTGGAACCACGAAACAGTTTAATGATATATTTTAGGTATTAAGTAAACGTAAATATTAAAGTCATTTAGTTTAATGACCCGGGAAATCACAGAGCCTGACTAAGAAACTGGTCAGCTGAACATTTCATCAAACACCTAAAATGATATCAAACAATCCACATCCAATCATAAAAAATAATATTGGTTGTCATTTTATTTTAAAAGTGTAAATTAATTTATAAATTTAGAATTGTTTTCTTCTGCCTAACTTTTATACCTTCTCGTACTTAATTCAAAATAATTAATTAAAATAACTCAAAATAATTTAATTTTAATAATTAAAATAATTATTAATGAGATTTAGTAATAATAATTAATTAATAAGATTTAATTAAAATTAAAATTCATTTATATTAATGACATTAGAAACTATAGATAAGATCAAGTTTGTCCGAGAAATTAGAAAGCATGCGGCGTAATTTGCGGAAGTTAATTTCATGTTTTCCAAAAATTTTACTTTTTCATGCTTACACGTGATGTCTTTTTTTTTTTTTTTAAGTAACATTACTAATCTACCCATCATTATAACTAATTCCTTTAAAAAAACGCTTATTTATAATAATTTAATTGTATCTAAAATAGCAAATGAGATCATTTAAATCAAATTGACCGAATTATTATACCAAAGCTAAATTCATCCTAAAATGATGCATTTTATACACCACATATTTATTCTTAAAAACAATCACCCCATTGACTCTGTACTTTCTTCAAATATTGCATTCGGTATGATTATAAGAATAACATTTCAATTCTATCAAGTACATACTATGTTGTCTTCAAATTTTATATTTGATTAAAATGAAACTCTGAATTATGGAATGGATATAGATGATGTTGGCGAGCTCGTGGGATTGAAAGACTTGAATATCGCTCGTGTTAATAGACAGAATTTTGAATCAAAAGATTTCGCTTTTCGAAACTTATTGTAAGTTTTGCTCTGCTACTATATATAAATTTTATAAAGAATTCACTATATTTACAATTTTGAAAGATTACACATATGATAAATACTTATCTGTTAATTTAATATAACAACCTTATGTTTGTTTTGCCTTAATTTACAGTGGTCAATTGATTGAAGGAACACTTGCGTCAAATAATGCGGTTACCCTACATCATTTTGCGAAGATTAACATGGAAAACAGAGTTCCAATCAATTATTAATATTATATTTAAATATCACTTTTATAAGTAAGTACTATATATTAATTATATTAATTACCATAAGTGGGATACATGGGTTACCTATTATTTAAGCATGAAACGAGATTAGTGGAGTAATTGATGGAACTAATTGTCAAGTACGAATTTTGTATCCATTATATATAAAATATAATAATAATATAATAACAGACTGAATTTATTGATTTAAATTATTAAATCATATTATTAGTTTGAATTATTACTTAATTATTAGTTTTCGAATTATTATGCTTCAAAATTTTCTAGTGATAAATTAACATATATCAAAAGTAGTATATTTTAAAAAATATTTACATAAAAAAAATCGTGGAATTTATGTAACGTCATTAAGTATGTAAAGGAAAGTTAATGAAAATCTATAGGAAAAGTCGGGTTGTTATATTACCCACCCGTTAAGGAAAATTTCACACGTCTTGTACAAATCAACTTTTATTACAATCCTTATAAATATATACGTATATGTACTTTCTTTAGGTGTAAAATGGAATTAATGAGTTAATATTCTATTAATCTCATTTGATTTGCAGTTGGAATCAGGAAAGAATAAACTCTAGAACTTTATGATTTCATAATCGCTGCGAGATATTTCTCCAACGTAAATGAAATAATGAATTAATACTTCATCACTCATTATTGTTGGTATTTCTCGGTACCTTCGGTACGCATGACGTTGATGCTCGTAATGCGGCTTGCGATGTTGAGGCTTGTGATGTTGCTGGTGATGTTGATGAGGCTGGCAAGTTTTGCACCATATTCTCCAAGGCTACAACTCGGACGCGAAGCTCGTTGACTTATTACTTCGGGATGATTGGCGGTTTGAACAAACGGATGAATAAGGTTTTGAATTGTAGATATTATGTAACCGTTGCGAGATATCCTGGAAATTAGGGTGATAATGGTGTTACAAACAGATACGCTGGTAAGTGCTTCAGGTTCTTCGCCAAGAGGTGAATTCGGTTGGTGGAAAGGATCGCCTTCTTCGCGTCTCCATTAATTCAGTCGACTACGAACCCATCCCCAATTCATCCAGATTTAGTGATGACTGACTGGTTAATCCATTGCGGTTACACTGCTTTCGGAGCTCGAATTAAAATCCATATTGAAATAGCTATCGGAATCTAAGGAATTTGAACTAGTTGCGAGTTCCGTCTTGTACAGTTAGATAAAGGGTTTTTGATATGAAATGATTTTCGGATATCGGATAATATTCTAATTACATAGAATGCTTGTATATAGTATAGAAGATCCCGTAGATTATGGAGGGAATTAAGGAAACGTTTCAGACAAAGTTTAATGTGATGGGATATGAATTTGTCTATACACCATCTATGCAATAATTGCAATAAGACGTGTCGAGAATGACAATGATAGGTAGATATTTTTCGACAAATAACGGTAAGCAAAATTTTTGACATGCAGACCAGGTTCAAGTCTAGACTCATTAATATAACCTAACAACTACTAGGTCGAAGTCCAGACTTATTAATGCATCCTAACAACTACTAGTTAGACACACTAATGCAAGACCTGGTTCGCTACGACCACCGCTCTGATACCACCTGAGACGACCCGTCCTAATCCACCTGGACGAAGTCATCAACATTTGGTCCCATTGCGAGGTACTGTCCTAAATATGCCATGTACGACTCCATGTAATATCTTTAAAATGAGCAAATGCACAGCGGAAGATTTCTTTCATACCTGAGAATAAACATGCTTAAAAGTGTCAACCAAAAGGTTGGTGAGTTCATAGGTTTATCATAACAATCATTTCAATATTTTAATAGACCACAAGATTTCCGTTTATAAATATATGTACAATCGTAAGTGTATAAAAGTATTCTATAAGTTGTAGGCACCCGGTAACAAGCCTTAACATTCATGTTTTATCCTCTGAAGTACACCAGATCAGGTGTGTTTAAAATAACCTCGAAGTACTAAAGCATCCCATAGTCAGGATGGGGTTTGTCAGGCCCAATAGATCTATCTTTAGGATTCGCGCCTACCGTACATAGACAAGTAGTTTAATGTTACCAAGCTAAGGGTACATTTCTGGTTTAAACCCACATAGAATTAGTTTCAGTACTTGTGCCTATTTCGTAAAACATTTATAAAACAGCGCATGTATTCTCAGCCCAAAAATATATATTGCACAAGCAATTAAAAAGGGAGCAAATGAAACTCACAGTAAGCAAAGCACGCAATTCAACAATTACGGGTTCGGATTCGTGTGTGGTTGTTCCGAGACAAGTGACCTTAATTCTTCAAAGGTTTGAAACTGAGTTATTCTTACAATACTCCTATCTCTTAACGTCCTCCTTTCTTTATATGATTTTATTTGAGTGTTATGTTAATGTTTATAGAGATGAAAAAAAATATATAGAGATAAAAGAAAATATATAATGAGTAACAAGAAACATGGGTTATATATATAATGTGATGGGTGTGGTCTGCCACATACAAGATGGCGATGGGTATGGCATGCATAAACAAAATGGCGATAATTTATGTTAACACTCCAAAGAAATTGACTTTTGAGTCTATATTTGAAAGTTACACATAAATACACACATATCCACATCTTATTTTATTACTACTACATATTATAATTTATTTACTAAATTGTTAGTGGTATTATCAATATGGTTAGTATCTATATAGATTTTAGTTCGGATTTAAAGGGGCCCAGGTCAAAAGTAGGTGATTTAGTAGGAAAGAAAGAAAACAACTAGATATGGTTAAACGAGTGGTTGTGTGTGTCATCTATATCCCATAAATTCAGCTACCATTCCCATATTTTACTTAAGTCCACTTTCCAAGAGTGTTGTATAGATGAAAGTTAATACTAGAGTGATGTATATAATATATACATAAGGATGGGCAAATTTGATTAAATGATGTGACTTGTTTGCTTGAAATCTCACACGCAAAAAAAAAAAAAAAAAAAAAAAAAAACAATTAGAAGAAACAAGGATATCCTCAAAGATTTACACAATCTTACTATTAATTATTTTAGTTTAATATTTATAAATGTTAGAATATTAGATTCAATTATATTTAGACAACAAAGGTTAAATACGAAGTATTATTACTAATTTCTAATACTAATTATCTACTAATTACTAATAGTAATACTAATTATCTTAAACTCATATCATTATTAATTAACTACCAAATTAATTCTATATGGAACTAAACTATTATTAATATTTTTATTAGTAGAATCTTAAATTACAATACCCGTACAATATTGAATTATACCACAAACTACTTCCTAGAACTTAATATAAAAACTAAAATATAAAATATTCCGTGAATTGTGTTGTGAATTGGAAATTGGTGATTGATTGGTTTATGTCTTGTTGTGAATTATTAAAGTGATGAGTAGTGCTGTAAAGCGAAAGATGATGTTGGAATTGTGTTTATCATGTTGCAAATGTGAATGAAATAAAGATTAAAATGAGTTGTATGCTTATGAATTTAAATTATTTATTCTTATCATTTGTCATTAACCTTATCTATTAGTTTACCTATCTAGTTTCTAGCTATACGTAGTTAGCGATATATTTTGCTCGAAAACTAATAAGTTTGTAGTATGAAATTATGTGTCTAATACTTTATTAATATGCTTCATAACATACTTAATTCTTATTGTTTCAAGTTATATATATATATATATATATATATATATATATATATATATATATATATATATATATATATATATATATATATATATATATATATATATATATGCATATATATATATATATACATACATACATACATACATACATATACATATACATTTAAACACATAATATAGTTCGTGAATCGTAGGAATAGTCGAATGGGTAAATGAATATGCATAAAATGTTTAAAGATTTTTTTTAAGGTCATTATACTTGCTTATCGTGTCGGAAACATTCAATCATTTAGAGAATTGACTTAAAAATAAGTCGAAATTTTCCGGGTCGTCACAACCGACATTAACAAATGCATATAGAATATCCCCAAATATACAGGTACACTCATCTGTATATAAAATTGAAGTACTAAAGCATCCATAATCTGGATGGGGTTTGTTAGGCCCATAGATCTATCTTCAGGATTCGCGTCAATTAGAGGGTTTGTTCCCTAATTCTTAGGCTACCAAGCTAAAAGGGTAATATTCAATTTAGATAATCCAATCATAGAATGTAGTTTCGATTACTTGTGTCTATTTCGTAAAGCATTTATAAAAGCAATGCATGTATTCTCAGTCCCAAAAATATATATTGCAAAAGCATTTAAAAGGGGAGCAAATGAAACTCACAATACGATATTTGTAGTAAAATATACATACGATGGCACTGAACAAGTGCAGAGTTAGCCTTGGATTCACGAACCTATAACATTTATATATGGCAAATAATATTATAAACATGTAATAGTAATCGAACAAGATTATATATATATATATATATATATATATATATATATATATATATATATATATATATATATATATATATATATATTTTTAAGTTGTACGTTCTTAATATTTATTATTAGATTATCAAAATAAATTATTAACATTATTATATTAGATTCTTATTAAAATAATTTAATACATAATATTAGTATGTTTTTAAATATTAATAATTTTTAATGTAATCCATTGATAAGTTTTATTGATAGATTATCTTTATATAATATTTTTCATATATATATATATATATATATATATATATATATATATATATATATATATATATATATATATATATAAAAGTTAGTACGTAGTAATAAAGTTAATAATAATAATAAAAGAGTCATATTTTATAACGATAATAATAATAATAATAATAATAATAATAATAATAATAATAATAATAATAATAATAATAATAATAATAATAATAATAGTAGTAGTAATAATAATAATAATAATAATACTTATAATAATTGTGATAATACTAAATAATGATATTAATGATAATACTAATAATAATATTTATAATAACATTAATAATTCTAATAATGATAATAATAACAATATTGATAATAATAATGATAGTTTTAATAATAATGATAAAAGTAATAATAATAATGTTAATACTAATAATAATAATGATAAAAATAATGATAATAATATTATTAACAATAATGATAATTTCTAATAATAATGATACTAATAATAATAATATGATAATATTAATAATAATACATATATTAATCATATTAATAATAATATCAATACTAATAGTAATAATAAATATAGTGATAAAACTACCTTAAGACAAGCTTTAAAAAAAAATATGCCAGAACTGGGACTCGAACCTGGGATCTCCCGTTAACACAAATTTGCCCAAACCACTGCTCCATTATATATTTCTTGTATTATGTCACGTTTTTAGTTATATAACACATACAAAACTGTTATCCTTTTTCCTCGCAAATTCATCTCCTCTTTTCATCATCATCTCCTCATCATGATATCATCATCATCAACAATTCATGTTCACCATCATCATCACAAAATCATATCATCATCGTTGTCCCATGATTATAAAATCACCATCATCTTCATCTTCGATTATTTTCATCATCATTTATCATCGTGATTCATTTAATCATCATCATATCGAGCATCATCATCATCATAATCATATTATCATCTCATCATCTTCATTACGTAAACGTATAATCTAATAGTAATCTCCTTCATGACCATCATCATTGCAATAATTCACTGTATACGTATCAGTGATTCAAAAGCAGAAAAAGAAAACAAACACATATGTAAGTCGACCCATTTGCCCAATTTGATCTCGGCCCAATAATAAGTAGTCCAACAGGAGATAGTCGGCCTAACAGATGTTGCAGCCCAACAAGACAACCCAATTAAATATGGAAACATATTAACTGAATTTGGGTCGTTGGTTTTGGTTTTTAGAGGATAACCCGTACGTTTGTAAATCTCTTCATCAATAGAACCATCATCCTTATTCCGTTTCATCTCCATCAACAAAATCATGTTTCATATTCGTCGCGATATCATAACAGAAACAAAAGAAAGAAATCGTAGCAGATTGCAGTCGATAATCATCATCTTTTCGTTGAATAGAATAAATAAAAGGTGGTGTTGGTTGCGAGAGTTTGAAACAGAAAATAGAAGAGATGAGTAACAGATGGCTGGATGATCATTAAATAGAAAAATTGATTTATTAACAAGCACTCATCATTATTGAAGTTGGTGCTCGACATTGTTACAGAATCAGAAAAGTAAGCTGCAGTAGCAGCAACAATCGTACAAGGTTATGGTTTGTAAGAGTTTATCGAAGAGGGAAGGTGAAAGAAGAAGGTGGTCCTCGGTTCATCATCAATCATCGTCGTCCTCTTATCATCTACATCGATAACATTTACATCATCTTTATCAACATAACGTCATTATCATAACTCACCATCATGAACATAATACGGTTATTAACTCAGCTTCCTCACCGTCATCATCTTTACTTCTTCAAGTATCATCTTCGTTATCTCTTCACATAGTGACATCACAGAAACATACGGTATTCACCATCATCAGTCTCACTCACCATCATCATCAACTCGTCTCATCAGGTATATCATAATCATTATCTTTGCTTTTTAAATAAACAGAAACTGTGGCAGGATACATGATCCTACGAAGGTGGTGGTTGAAGGGTTTCTGGCCAAACAGTAAAATAGGCCTAATAGTAGTTGTATTGGTGGTGTTGGGTTGGCGATGGAGGTTGTGGAGTGGCAGCAGCAATAGAAACAAATAAAACGATGGTGGTGGGATGTTGGTTTGATGAAGGTGTTATTGGTGGTGGTGTATTCAACGGACGGTGGTGGCGGTGTAGGGTTGCCATGGGTGTTGGAAGGGTGGCAAGGTTGATGATGATAAAGAAGGTTAGAGGTGGTGTGATTGTGAAGGTGGGATGAGACATGGATTCATGGATATGTATATGGTTATATGATATTGCTCAATAACATCATATATATCTATCGCAATATCACTTAAAACGCTCTATAATCGAAGATAATGAAGGTGATCTACAAGTGATAAGACAAGATGCGCGAATTTGTATCGGAAGAATGATTTGCAAAGAATTTTGGTGATTTATGACATTGGTCGATCCCGATACGAGTTAGGGTCAAGATAGCACTCTAAAATGATAAAACAAGGCTTCCGATATGTTAGGGTTCATCCAAATGAACTAAAATTAAAAAGAAAACGAAACAGTGCCTAAAAGCCCACCAGGACGCCGTCTAGTTATTCGGGACGCCGTCCTGGCCTTTGAATTGGGACGCCGTCTAAGGGAACCGGGACGCCGTCTTGCCCTTTATACCGGGACGCCGTCCTGCCTTTTAGGACGACGTCCCGTAGTAGGTGTACCCGACTTTTCTGCTTTTTACCTAATTTCTCCACTTTAAAGGTTCATTTTTGGGACTGTTTCATGAGAGTTACGCACCAGAGAGTTTTAGAGGCGATTTTCAGGAGCTATTTGGAGAATTCCAACCTCTTTGAAGAGGCTCAACATCAAGGCATCATCCATCAACATCTTCTTCATCCAAGAACTCTTGTTCTTGTAGGTTATTCACTTGTTCTCAGAAATGATTTCAGTTTATAATTTGATTGTATTGTTGTCTGTTACCATGATTGTTGGCTAGTTTCTATAATGTTTTTCTAGATTAATAACCAAGGTATTGGATGTAATCTTATTGATTGAATGTATTATGCGTGATAGATTGAAGCTTGAATTGAGAACCATGCTTATTGTTGTTAAAACCATTTGTATCTAGTTAATTGATATGTTGTTGATAAAGAGAACTCTTGTTGATGTATCATATTGATTTACAATCAACTTGTCTTAGATTGATTGTATGCTAAACCGGACCAAGGGGGTAAACTAGATTAAAACGGTTAAACAAAATAGGAATGAATTGTGTAGAGCGAACGCAAAGACAATTGTTATTCAAGTCTTTGATCTTGTTGATCAACTAGTCACAAACGAAAAGGTCTAAGTTATAGGGAACCCTCGCTTAGTAATTCTAGTTTGAGTACTTGCTAAAGAGAACTCTTGGCGAGTCGATTTAGGTGATTAGCATACTTATAGTTATTTGATTACAAATACAAAAACTATAGTGAAAAGGGAACCCTTGATCTTGTTATTGTATTTGCGTGTTTATCCGAGAGAACTCTTAGTGAACCTATTAGATAACTACACACATAATTATTCAATCAGGGCTTAATATCTAATTTACATCCAATACCGAGGGTAAAATATCTAGATAAACATTTCATCTCTTTGATTTAATTCAAAACTATCTTACTTGCTTTATTTGCATTTATTTGTATCTTATAAACCAAAAGACTAAGAATATTGTTTTTACATTTAACCTTCTTTGATTTGGCTAAATCGTTAAAACAGCCACAAAACATAAAACTTGTACTTTTACTTTAATTCACTTAGTTAATCATAATATAGTTTCTAATTCTAGTTTGACTGATATAACTGTCCTTGGAACGATACACGGAACTAAACCAGTTTCTATACTACTACACGATCGGGTACACTGCCCGTTAGTGTGTAGCAATCTTAAATCGGTATTTTTCCATATTATTTACAAGACAATTTTATACGACACTTATCACACATCAAGTTTTTGGCGCCGCTGCCGGGGACAGTTTTGTGTCAAAATAGGATTATTAACTAATTTGTGATTAAGTAGTTTCTTAATTATTTTTAAATTATTAATAGTCTTTGATTTAAATTTTGTAGAATCGGTATGTGTGATAGTTTTTGTTAGTTGTGTGATTGACAGATTATAGGTTGCATATGCCACATACCCGAAGTTCAGAATCTCCATTATTTACACCGTTGACAGAACCGGATAGAAAGCTTGGTAGAATTCCAAAAGAAGTACTTGATATTTTTGAATCTTCATCAAAGCAAGAAACTTTTGATTCAGAATCAAGTACAATCAAGCCTAGATATTCAAACTTTGGTAAACCAGTTCAACCACCAAATTTTGAAAAGAAAGGATGAAAGTGACTAGAACCGGACAAGGTAGTGCTATTACTCCACTCACGGGTGAGGTAAATTTTGAAATTAAAGGACCTATTCTTCAAATGATTAATAATAGATGTCAATTTAGTGGCGGTCCTAATGAAGACGCAAACGAACATATTCGTCTCTTTGAAGAGATATGTCTTCTATTCAAACTTAAACCAGAAACTGACCAGGCTATATTTCTAAGACTTTTCCCGTGGACACTCCACGGGGAAGCAAGAAGTTGGTTAGATTCATTAGCCGAGGCTACGATAAGAACGTGGGATAGTATGATGGAAAAATTTCTTAAGAAATATTTTCCAGCATCTAAATCCGCGAGACTCCAACAGGAGATTACCCAGTTCTGTCAAAAGCCTATGGAAACCTTGTACGAAGCATGGAATAGATTTTCCAAAATGCTTAGAGGGTGTCCAAACCATGGTTTGGATACCTTTCAACAGGTTCAAATCTTCTACAAGGGTTGCGAAGTTGCAACCCGAATTTCCATTGATCAAGCGGCCGGAGGTTCAATTATGGACAAAACCGAGCAAGAGGCTTATGAGATAATCGAAAGACTAGCCGATTATTCTCATGAGTGGCATCAAGAACGCCCAATTACTCGAAATGCTCAAGTTCAAAGCGCCGGTGCTTATGATGACTTAAGCTCCCTAGGTGTAAAAATAGACGGTGTTGTCCGAAACATGGACAAAATCACCAAAGAAATCCATAGTATGAAAGTAGGTTGTGAATACTGTGGTGGTATACACTTAGGTAAAGATTGTGATGCCGGGTTAACCATGGCTCAAAAAGAAGAAGTGGCTTTTATAAGCAAAAGAAATAATAACCAGTTTCAGGGAAGAGCCCAATTTAACCGTAACTTTAACAACCCCTACAACCCTCAAGGTCAAAATTCTAATTTTCAACAAGGGTCAAGTAGTGGGTTCCAACAACAAACTCCGGGTTATTATCAAAAACCCCAACAGGAGGAGAAAAAGTCAAATTTAGAGAGTATGTTGGAAAAGTTAATTGCATCACAAACTCAGCTTGTCACAAACATAAATCAAACCAACGAGAAAAACGAACACCAGTTTCGAAACCAACAAGCCTCAATCCAAAATTTGGAAAAACAAATGAGTGGTTTAGCCAATTTACTGAGTGAAAGGAAACCAGGTAGTTTACCGGGCGATACCAACAAGAACCCACGAAATGAGCACGCCAATGTTATCACCACACGGAGTGGTTTAGCATACGATGCTCCAAAAATGCCCGAAAATTCTGATTTCAGAGTTCCATTGAACCAAAACGAGGAACCGGTTAAGGAGCCGGAAAAAGTGGTTGAAAAGGAAGAACGGGAAAACCCGTAGTGAAACCATATCAACCACCGCTCCCATTCCCAAGAAAACAACAACAAGAAAGGCTGGAAGCCGAAAGGCTAAAATTTCTAGATATGTTTAAACAGATAAACATAAACATGCCTTTTATTGATGTTATCTCAGGTATGCCAAAGTATGCTAAGTTTCTAAAAGACTTACTTACTAACCGAAAGAAGATGGAAAGCGTTTCATCAGTAACTTTAAATGCTAGATGTTCCGCGCTGGTGTCTAACACACTTCCTGAAAAGCTTCAAGATCCGGGTAGTTTTACTATTCCATGTCTAATGGGTGACCTTGATTGTATGAGGGCATTAGCCGATTTGGGGGCTAGTATCAATTTAATGCCCTATTCAATTTACCTTAAATTAGCCCCTGGGGAACTCAAAACCACACGAATGGCTATTCAACTAGCTGATCGCTCTATAAAATTCCCTCGAGGAATAATAGAGAATTTGTTAGTTAAGACCGGGAATCTAATCTTTCCGGCTGACTTTGTGGTTTTAGACATGGAAGTTGATGAAAGAATACCAATTATTTTGGGTAGGCCATTTTTAAATACTGCTCAATGTGTCATTGATGTTTATGACCAGCAGTTGACCCTTAGAATTGGTGAAGCTAGTGCGACTTTTGCAATTGACAAGTCATTGAAATATCCCGAATCTTCGGATGATACTTGTTATTTTATGCAAAGCATAGATTCGCATTACGAGTTCTTGCAAGAATCTCCCGAATCGGATGAAACAGGTGTATACGATTTGGCAAATGGAGATGATGAATTCACTGAAGAAGAAATGGATGTGATGGCCACCTTTTTGATGGCAAATGAATGTGAACCAACTGATGAGGAAATAGAAAAATTGAGCAAGGATAGCGAGTACCGGAGTCGATCCTCAATTGAGGAACCTCCCATTTTGGAGCTTAAACCGCTCCCTGATCATCTTGAGTACGCTTTCCTTCAGGAAGATTCAAAGCTTCCGGTAATTATTTCCTCACTTCTCTCTCAAAATGAGAAAGAACGTCTTGTTTCCTTGTTACAGGCCCACAAACCGGCCATTGCATGGAAAATCCATGATATAAAAGGAATTAGTCCTTCTTATTGCACGCACAAGATCTTAATGGAAGAAAATTCCAAACCAGTGGTGCAACGTCAAAGAAGACTAAATCCTCATATGCAAGACGTTGTCAAAAAGGAAATCATTAAATTGCTAGATGCAGGTCTAATCTACCCGATTTCAGACAGTCCGTGGATAAGCCCGATTCATTGTGTTCCTAAAAAGGGTGGTATAACTGTTACCACCAATGATAAGGACGAGCTTATCACGACACGAACTGTTACGGGGTGGCGGGTTTGTATAGATTATCGAAAGTTAAACGAAGCCACAAGAAAAGACCATTTTCCTCTACCATTTATTGATCAAATGTTAGAGAGACTTGCAGGAAATAGCTTTTATTGTTTCCTAGATGGTTTTTCGGGGTACTTTCAAATTCCCATCTCCCCCGAAGATCAAGAAAAGACTACCTTCACGTGTCCCTATGGCACCTTCTCATATCGCCGAATGCCCTTTGGCCTATGTAATGCTCCTGCGACATTCCAAAGGTGTATGATGGCCATTTTCCACGATATGATTGAGGATTGCATGGAAGTGTTCATGGACGACTTTTCAGTCTTCGGTGACACTTTCATTTCATGCCTTCTAAATTTGGAGAAAATGCTAATCAGGTGTGAGAAGTCGAACTTAGTGCTAAATTGGGAGAAATGCCACTTTATGGTTAAAGAGGGCATCGTCTTAGGGCACAAAATCTCAAGTGTTGGTATTCAGGTGGATCCAGCAAAGGTTGACGTCATCTCCAACCTTCCACCTCCTTCAAACGTAAAGGGTGTGAGAAGTTTTCTTGGGCATGCCGGGTTTTACCGGCGATTTGTTAAGGATTTTTCAAAAATTGCAACGCCATTAAATAAACTTCTTGAGAAAGATGCACCCTTTGTTTTCACAAGTGAATGCACTAAGGCATTCAAAATTTTAAAAGAAAAACTTGTCAACGCACCAATAATCATAGCTCCAAATTGGTCATTACCATTCGAGCTAATGTGTGATGCATCGGATTTTGCGGTTGGTTCAGTTTTGGGCCAACGGGTTGAGAAACATTTTCAACCCATTTATTATGCGAGCAAGACTTTACAAGGAGCCCAATTAAATTACACAACAACAGAAAAAGAGCTCCTTGCGATCGTCTTTTCCTTTGACAAATTCCGATCTTATCTTGTCCTATCAAAGACAGTTGTCTTCACTGATCATTCGGCATTAAAATACCTTTTCTCTAAGCCGGATGCAAAACCTCGATTGCTAAGGTGGGTCTTGCTTTTGCAAGAATTTGATATCGAGATTAAGGACAAGAAAGGTGCAGAAAATCTCGCGGCTGACCATCTTTCTAGACTCGAAAATCCCAATCTTGAAATACTCCATGATTTGAGTATTAAAGATGATTTTCCCGGTGAATACCTAATGAGAGTAGAAAAGGTGGAAGATCCGTGGTATGTTGACTTCGCCAATTACATTGTTGGGGGGTACCTAGAAACTGGTTGGTCACATCAGAAAAGAAAGAAATTCTTTAGTGACCTAAAATACTATTTTTGAGAAGACCCTTATTTATTCAGGCGATGTGCGGATGGAATTATTTGCAGGTGGTTGCGGGGAAGGAATGCACCGAAATTCTGCTTGACTGTCACCGTAGTCCCACAGGTGGGCACTTTGGTCCCCAAATCACGGGGAAGAAAGTTTACGAGGCCGGTTTCTATTGGCCTACAATATTCAAAGATGTCTACGCTGTTTGCAAGGCTTGTGACGCGTGATAACGGGCCGGTCAAATAACTAAACGGGATGAAATGCCTCAACAAAGCATCCAAGTATGCGAGGTGTTCGATGTTTGGGGAATTGACTTTATGGGCCCCTTTCCAAAATCTCATTCTTACCTCTACATACTTGTCGCCATAGATTATGTTTCTAAATGGGCGGAGGCAAAACCTCTACCAACAAATGATGGCCGAGTAGTGGTAAACTTTTTGATGGAACTTTTCTCTAGGTTTGGCACGCCAAAAGCTCTTATAAGTGACCGGGGCACCCACTTCTACAATAAGCAAATGGAAAAGGTGTTGAAAAGATATGGAGTAATCCATAAAATTTCGACATCCTATCATCCTCAGACGAGTGGGCAAGTAGAAAACACCAACCGGTCATTAAAACGCATACTAGAAAAGACCATTGGTGCTAATCCAAAAGAGTGGTCAAACAAGTTATATGATGCATTGTGGGCATTTCGCACGGCCTACAAAACACCGATTAGAACAACTCCTTTCCGTATGGTATACGGAAAAGCATGCCATCTCCCGTTGGAGATTGAACATAAAGCACATTGGGTGTTAAGGGCATGCAATTTGGATTACCAAGAAGCGGGTCGGTTACGTTTGACCCAGCTAAATGAATTAGACGAGTTGAGGCTTGAAGCCTATGACAACTCTCTAATTTACAAGGAAAAAACTAAACAATGGCACGACAAGAGATTGAAAGATCCAAAAGAATTCATGGAAGGAGATCGTGTCCTTGTTTACAACTCTCGTTTCAAGTTATCGCCAGGAAAACTTAAGTCCCAATGGACGGGACCATTTGTGGTTAGAAGAGTGTACCCTTATGGTACAATTGAAATGGTAAACTGGAAAGGCGATATTTTTAAAGTGAATGGCCACCGGGTCAAACACTATGTAGATGGTCCCCTGGAAATTGAGGATGAGGTTAGCCTCAACTTCAAGAAAAACGCCTAAATCTAAATGGGGACGAGTTTGGTGAACGACTCGTAAAAAAATGGTTCACATTTGTAATTAGGTTTGTATTGTGTGTGCTATAAATTTTTGTTTGGTACAAAATGATTAACGTATGACCCCGAAACGCAAACGACTCAGAAAATCAGGTCAGTGAGTTTTAGTGTTACAGGACGTCGTCCCAATAAGCTAGACGCCGTCCCATTATACAAACCGAGACGCCGTCCTCCTGACCTAGACGCCGTCCCACTCTAAAGATCAAGACGCCGTCTTGTATCCCGAGACGCCGTCTCGAACCACTGAGTCAGAAAAAAAATACGCGTTTTAAACCATATCCCACTCATTTCTTATCCACAAAACACACTCTTCTCTATTTTTCTCTCCCAAAACCCGAACCACTCTTCAAGAACCCTAATTTCTACTTCAAATTCGCGATTTCCTCTTCAATTTCAAGCTTGAAATCATGAACTTTTGGGTATGGATTCTACATTTCTTCACTTTTCTTTATCAATTACTTAAATTATACGTTTATATCTATAAATTGGTTAAAGATTAGTGTGGGGTGTTTGATTTGCATGATTATTGTTAAGATTAACATACCTTAGATGTTTAAATTGCCCTTGTGTGTTTATTTTGCAAAGATTAATTGTTCTTAGGGGTTTATTCATGATACTAGGGTTTGAAGATTTTAAATCCGAATTTAGGGTACTTAATTTGTGATGATGAGTTATTGTATGATGTTTATGATTCTTGTGAAGTATTTGATTGTGTTGGTGATGTTGATGTCAATTTGGCCGGGTCATTTTTTTTGAATATTAGTAAATTTCTAAGCATATGATGAATTATAATGAATTTATGAAATGTGTATGCTTGTTTTTTATTTGTAAGGTCATGTTGAATCAAATAAGGGAATGGAATGCCATAATGTATGTGTTAAGATGGTCATTTGAGATAAAAAAAAAAATTGTGAAAATTGCACTATGATTTGTGATGAATATGATTAGTATGCAAGGTTAAATGCTATGACCTATGACACAACATACTTGAATCCTTTAGGTGCTAAGTTTGTGCTACTTTGTTAAGTTGTGATTTTCGTTTTTGAAAGTGTGTTAATGAATTCAAGTTGACTTTGGTTGACTCTGGTATAAACTTGTGAACATGCACTTTTGGTGTAAATGAATCATAATACTTTTGAACTAGGAATTGAATGATTAAGTTCTCCTGCTACTCGGTTATGTTTTAGCTAACATTAACACAACGGTTTCTATGTTCTTTTGGTTTTGTGTATAATGTTTTGCAGGGACAACCAAGCAGAGGAGGACCGGCTAAAAGAGGTAGGCCATCAGGTTTGGCTCCTCCACGACAACCACCACCACCACAACAACAACATCATTCATCGTCATCTTCAGGAGAAGAAGAGGAGGAGGATCTAAATGATCCTCGGGTTTGGTTAACACAGGTACAGAATGACGAAGACTACACCGAAACTTTTGAGAGAATAAACCGCAGGCCCATTAATGCTACTTGGTATTTTATTTGGGGGCCATTGGAGGAGGCGGGCATGCGCCGACATGTTACTAATTTACTCGCCATTCCTTACGGTAGAGTAGTAGCCCACGCCTGGGAACATGTTTTTAGCATCAATGAACCAATCTACCCGGTGCTTCTTAAAGAATTCTACTCTACTATGCGGTTTAGCAATGTAAATGATTATTTGTCAACTGAGTTTCTACGGTTTCGTCTAGGAGGCCAAGACAGGGGTTTGAGCAGTTTTCAGCTTTGTCGAATTCTGGGTATTTTTGAGGAACTCACCGACACACAGTTAGGTGAATACTTGAGGGCTTCTGATTATGTTGGCTGACATCAGTTTGATGACACTTCTTATTGGCGCAGAATTTGTAAGCCAAATAATGCGCCTGCACATTTTCGATCAAGCAAACACCGGTACAACGAAATCGCAGCCCGGGATGATAAGCTGCTTCACCGACTCATTGCATGCACTTTTAATGCAAGGATTGAGGGACATGAGAAGGTGAAAACATTAGATTTGTGGATTATGGATCAAATCAAGCGGGGGGCCTATACCGACATTCCTGGGTTGATCGGTAACTATTTTCTTTCCATTGCTACAGAGACACGGCTACAGAAGCCACTTCTGGGGGGGCACTACATAACCCGATTTGCCCGACACTTTAACATTGATTTCGACAGATTACAGGAATTTACGAGTGTGATGAAACCATTGAAAAAGGTTTTTTATATTAATGCCGAAATCATTATGAAAGACAGAAATGGGCATTTGGTACCCTTTGTGGCAGCTGGTGCAGGTGGCGCGAGTAGCAGTGGTGTTCAACAGGAACAGCAGCAGGAAGAGGAGGCAGAAATGGAGGCCCAGACTAATGTTGGTGAACAGGTTCCGTGGCATCCGTCCCAAGCGAATTGGGACAGTTTGGTTGGTAGTGTTAACAACATGAGATTGAGCCCGAACGAACAAAGGAGGCACAACCAACAAATGTGGGATAGTCAGCAAAGAATGGAGCGACGACAGATCGCTCAAGTACATGATCAGGGGTGGAACAGTTATGGTATTGATTGGAATAACCATAACTCTGAGTTATTTTATTCTAACCCCGAATAGTACTACGATACGACACGTCTGACACCACAGTACTACACGGATCCGGAACACCCACCTCCACCTCATCCGATTTATAACTCTTCAGCTGCGATGCAGGAAGCTCGGGAAAGATTTGAGAGAGATTATCCACATGGGCGCCCGTACCGCGATGGTTCGGGTAATTATTCATGGCCATACGGTAACTAGGCCTGCGTGCCTATTTGATCATTTTGTACTTTGGTTTGAGACTATTTTATTTGTGTGATGTATTTTGATACAATTTCGGTTTGTAATAATATACTAATGTGTGGTTTGATAAACGGATGTGGTTGTAAAAACACCGTTATTTTTATATGCTTTGTGTGGTTTGTTTATTTTTTGCAGCATGATTGAACTTCAAAGACTGGCATTAAGTTCAGCGACATTTGATATTATGATGTGTGTATGATGATAATCGCGGACTAGACGATGATCTTATGCTGGCAGTAAGTTCAGCGGCATCCGTCTACTTGTTCCACGATTTACAGGTTAAAAATTGGAAATTTCTACAATCACCCTATCACTTTGCCCTCTAAATTTAATACTTTTTCTGATTTCATGCAATGAGGGCCTTGCATGATCTCAAGTGTGGGGTGGGGAGTAGAAATTTATCGGGAACTCGTTTTACTAAAATTAAGGCGTTCAAGGCAACATAACTTGTAAAAGGTTAAATTTTATAAAATTGATTTTAAAATTTATCGACGGATTAAGATCAGGTTTAACAACCGAATTTCCGTTATAAATATAAATTTTTAAAAGATATTTTATAAACTTAATTGATTATAAGCTTATTTAAAAATTTTTAAAATTTTCAAGTAGCCTTAAAAACGATTAAAAGCCCAAAAACCACGTTATACACATTATGGTTTTAAAATCTAGAAAATAAATGTTGGTTTACATTTTAAATTATTAATAGTCTTTGAAGTTGCTCCATCATTCAATTTTTTGAGTGAAAATCCTACTAGTTTAGTGAGCTAACTTGTAGGTCACTTGTACCAAAACGATTGTAAACCGTGAGAGAGCGGTGATTGTATAGCGTGGTCGGAAACCGGATCTCGCGCCAGATCAAAAACCCTAAGGACGATCCTCATTGTTTCTCCTAACAAGGACAATGTTGCGTCCGACCACTTATTATGACCATACAGGATGTATCCATTCCATCCTAAAGGGAGTCAAGTCTCCCGAACGACACACTTGCTGATTTATTTCAGAAGTTGTAGTCCAGACCAGTTGTAGGGTGACGAAAAGTCTTGAAAAGTCATTGCTAAAATCGACTGGAAATCTACCAGGCCTCAACATCAAACAGGGAAACTGGTAGTCAAAGCTTATTTCAATGAGGGAGATTTGCTAGCCAAATGGGAAGCGCACCATGATACACAAATTGTCAGTGATTGATCAGATTCCCGGTGGATAACCTCCGGAAAGGTAATATATCAGCTTTTAAGCCTGATGAACTTCAATCTTTATGATTGACTTAACGGATTAGATAATTACCTCATGATTATCAATGATATCCGGACGTAATGTGTATCCTCCTAAGCACATTATTTTCTACCGACATCTCATGATGTTAGGTACCGTGGGAGGGATTGGCTTGACCAATAGCGGGAAACCCGCACTCATTTTTTTTCAAAATTCAAAAATCCGACAAAATCGGAAAACGTGTCTAGTATTAAAAACTAGCATGATATTTTCAAAACCATAAAACGTTTTCATCAAGGTCCTGATTTTCCTAGGATCAAATTTTTCGGATACTTGGCTCTAATCTACCAAAAATGTGTGTGTGTTTCCATTGTGTATAAAGCGTGCGTGTGATTTCAATAAAAGTGTACTATACTTAAAGCGTGTGTTTCCATAGTGTATATAGCGTGAGTGTGTTACTTAAAGCGTGTGTTTCATATAGTGTGAGTTGTGTTTCATATCAACGTGTGTGTTTCGTATGCTTCGAGTGATTCATGTAATGTTTGTAATCTATATTGTGTGATTATGTTTGATATTGTTCTACGTTGTAAAGAAAGAATTGCTTGAGGACAAGCAAGGTTTAAGTGTGGGGTGTTTTGATATTGCTCAATAACATCATATATATCTATCGCAATATCACTTAAAACGCTCTATAATCGAAGATAATGAAGGTGATCTACAAGTGATAAGACAAGATGCGCGAATTTGTATCGGAAGAATGATTTGCAAAGAATTTTGGTGATTTATGACATTGGTCGATCCCGATACGAGTTAGGGTCAAGATAGCACTCTAAAATGATAAAACAAGGCTTCCGATATGTTAGGGTTCGTCCAAATGAACTAAAATTAAAAAGAAAACGAAACAGTGCCTAAAAGCCCACCAGGACGCCGTCTAGTTATTCGGGACGCCGTCCTGGCCTTTGAATTGGGACGCCGTCTAAGGGAACCGGGACGCCGTCTTGCCCTTTATACCGGGACGTCGTCCTGCCTTTTAGGACGACGTCCCGTAGTAAGTGTACCCGACTTTTCTGCTTTTTACCTAATTTCTCCACTTTAAAGGTTCATTTTTGGGACTGTTTCATGAGAGTTACGCACCAGAGAGTTTTAGAGGCGATTTTCAGGAGCTATTTGGAGAATTCCAACCTCTTTGAAGAGGCTCAACATCAAGGCATCATCCATCAACATCTTCTTCATCCAAGAACTCTTGTTCTTGTAGGTTATTCACTTGTTCTCAGAAATGATTTCAGTTTATAATTTGATTGTATTGTTGTCTGTTACCATGATTGTTGGCTAGTTTCTATAATGTTTGTCTAGATTAATAACCAAGGTATTGGATGTAATCTTATTGATTGAATGTATTATGCGTGATAGATTGAAGCTTGAATTGAGAACCATGCTTATTGTTGTTAAAACCATTTGTATCTAGTTAATTGATATGTTGTTGATAAAGAGAACTCTTGTTGATGTATCATATTGATTTACAATCAACTTGTCTTAGATTGATTCTATGCTAAACCGGACCAAGGGGGTAAACTAGATTAAAACGGTTAAACAAAATAGGAATGAATTGTGTAGAGCGAACGCAAAGACAATTGTTATTCAAGTCTTTGATCTTGTTGATCAACTAGTCACAAACGAAAAGGTCTAAGTTATAGGGAACCCTCGCTTAGTAATTCTAGTTTGAGTACTTGCTAAAGAGAACTCTTGGCGAGTCGATTTAGGTGATTAGCATACTTATAGTTATTTGATTACAAATACAAAAACTATAGTGAAAAGGGAACCCTTGATCTTGTTATTGTATTTGCGTGTTTATCCGAGAGAACTCTTAGTGAACCTATTAGATAACTACACACATAATTATTCAATCAGGGCTTAATATCTAATTTACATCCAATACCGAGGGTAAAATATCTAGATAAACATTTCATCTCTTTGATTTAATTCAAAACTATCTTACTTGCTTTATTTGCATTTATTTGTATCTTATAAACCAAAAGACTAAGAATATTGTTTTTACATTTAACCTTCTTTGATTTGGCTAAATCGTTAAAACAGCCACAAAACATAAAACTTGTACTTTTACTTTAATTCACTTAGTTAATCATAATATAGTTTCTAATTCTAGTTTGACTGATATAACTGTCCTTGGAACGATACACGGAACTAAACCAGTTTCTATACTACTACACGATCGGGTACACTGCCCGTTAGTGTGTAGCAATCTTAAATTGGTATTTTTCCATATTATTTACAAGACAATTTTATACGACACTTATCACACATCATTATATATACTAATATAACTCAATATAATAATAATACAATAATTTAAATGTACAAAGAGCAGTAATATATCTCGTGACTACTTGTTTGATTCTTGTCCAGTATGTGATCTATATATACATATATATTAGAAGATAGGTATCTTGTGTTAGTGGCTGAAAAAGAAACGAGGAAACAGTAGCTCAATAATTAGCAGCCTTAATTTTTGTATCTTTCTTATCGACATCAAATTTTTCGGATATTATTTCGTGGTCCTTTGCTAAACAGTAAAAATATAAAAGTCTTCCGAAAAATCCCCCATTTTTAAATTAAATATATTTATTTATTTTGGTCATTATGGTAAAAAATTCGGTCATTAATGGTTAAATAAAAATTACATTAACTATTCACTCCCAACCCCAGATAAAATATAAAAAGTTTTAAAATTCAACAAATAGTTCCTAAATACATTTTTAATAAGTCTATAATTTGTGAAACTCATTTTCGGATCATCGTTTATTTTAAAATCTTATAAGTTCCTTTTTAACTCGTTTACTATCCATCTAATGACAATTGAGCGTTACCTTCATTTACTAAATAACTTCGAAATCACAAAATATATATTCTATATACTTTATTTATATATATAGAGATACTTTTTAAATAATAATCATTATAATATCCTATTTTTATTTTACTTTACATAAATAAATTTTAGTAACAACAACATACAATATTTAAAATTATATTTTTAATTATTATTCATATAGTTTACATGAATATAGTTTCAAAATCGTCGAGCACAGTCAAAGGGTAATTGATTACATGAATATAGTTTCAAAATTTTCGAGACTCAACATTACAGACTTTGCTTATTTTGTCGAAATCATATAAAGATTAAGTTTAAATTTGGTCGGAAATTTCCCGGTCGTCACACATTTGTCATCTTTTCACATAAACATGACTCGCATACATCAAATGACTCAGAGTCAATTGATTCCAAAAGTCCATTAGATTGGAGTTTTGAAATGCATTGTTTGTTTATATGACCAATATGACAATGTCATAGATAGGTCTTATTCAAGTCTTGCTTGAAGACTTTGGCGATGTAGGTATACACAGAATTCTCATTTGAAATTACACTATGCATATCAATTTCAGAAATACCATCACGTGCATAGGTATTAAGATAAATATATTATCCTTAGAAACTGAAATACCTAAGTGTGTAAATGCAAGTTCAAAACTAGCATCTTTCAAACTATGTCGCTCGCAGTATTGAGAGCATAGTGATATTGTTCCAACAAAACAATAAGACCACTTAGAGAAGTAAGTTCAGAGGTACCAATAGCTTTAACAAAAGCTTGATCCCCCTTGCCTACTTGCAAATCCAGTGTGTCTTTCTTCAGTCTATTACTTCTTCTCATTCCCTTCATATTGTTAAAGGTGTGAAGGCTACAACCAGTTAACAAAGATCAAGAAATCACTAGAAGAAGTATATAACTATATATGGAATATACCTGATTTGCTAGTCTCACCAGCGTTGCCTTTTTTCAGCTCAGATTGGAAGATAGGACAACTTCCTTCTCCAATTGCCAACCTTTCCACAATGGAAACATTCGGCGTCTTTTATTGGGCTTTCCTTCTTGTAAGGTGGAATATTTTTTCTAGCAAATGATTTGTCATTTTCTTTCCACAAAGTATTCGGCTTATTCTTTTTCACCCTTCAATCTTATTTCTTCCTGATCATCGAACAACATTCGATAATCATTTTGCTGAGCAGCAGCAACTGCCACAACAGGAAGAAAGGATATGAGTTCTAAACTTTATTCAACTTCCAATTATGCTTGAGAACAATTCTCAGGTTGCAGTGCCAATCTAGGATGTTTGAACATTGAGTTTATCCATCTCCAACAAAGAAGGAAGTGTGTTTTGGTTTACGTTTTGATTATTTGACATCTACAACAGATATAAGATTCAATTTAGTATTTTCGATATTGAGCTTTAATAAATTAACTACGCAAGTTTTTATAATATTTTTAAAAAACAATTAATTTACGAAAGCCTAAGATCCACATAGAGGTTCCATAGCCACATCTGTTGATCAGCCAGCAGTTATGGAGTCTATTGGTAGGTAGCGGGTACCAATTGCATTACAAGTACAACTCTTAGATCTTTATGGGACCTAGAGATATATGTAGTCCAACAAACCAATATTATCTAATGTCATGCTTGTCCCATCATTGCCTCGAACTCAGGTCTCACCGTGAATACGATTAAGTCGTTCACTTTGGAAACAATGGAAATTCATGCTAGTCTCACTACATTGAAAAATCCACCTCGTGGCTATAATTCAGCCTAGTCTCACTAGATAAAAAAAATAATGAGGAGTGTTTGCAAGCTCATTTGATGGCATGACTTAAATTTGACGGGTATTTGAAAAAAGTTTGTGTCAACGAATAATGCATGCACACAAGATTCGCTACACTATTAGTTAAAAAACATTTTAACCAATTGTATATGTCGATTATGTTTGTGATCTAATTTGTTATTTAATTTATAGGATATAAAAATAACAAATACATAAACGTGTATCGTTTTAAAAAACAGTTTTAAAAGATGTTGTCCATATATATTATTTGACTTTCAAAATCATTTAACATTAAACTCGTTAGAGTTTAACTTATTTTAAAATCATCAATTTTAATCTTTGAAACTCGTTTAGAGTTTTATTTAATGTTTCCATCAAAAAACATATATAACTTGAGTCTCAAAATTATTTAACTTTAAACTCGTTAGAGTTTAACCTTTTAAAATCATCAATTTTAATATTTGAAATTCGTTATCGGTTTTATTTAATGTTTTCATAAAAAACATTTAGCATATATATTCTAATCAACAATTATATATAAATTCAAAATTAAAACACAACTATATCATGCATCACACACACATAGCCTAGCCCAAAAATCCTATGCTTGATCCCATGAGCCGACATGGGATCAAGAGGTCAAACTAAGGGTAATATCGTAGCTCCCACTTAATTCAAGAATCAAGTGAAAACTTGACAAACGTCATCGTTGTCAACTTGACATGTTCGCCATCTTCTAAGTCAAACTCCATGTTGCATCTTTATCTTTAATCTTCATCTTATTACATTTATTTAAAATTGAAAAATAAAACTAATCTAATACTTTTACAATTTAGAATAAACTTAAATACAATACTATGAAAATGAAAAATAAATATAATACAACTTTGGCTTCAAAATGGCCTTTCTTATAAAAAATAAATAATCAATATGACTTAATATTGCCGTAATCAACAATAATAATAATCATACATAGGTCGGGGCATTATGGGCTATGTATGCAATCATAATTTTAATAACTACATTATTAAACTTAAATATGGCTTGTCCATGGTTACAATGCATGTGTATAACAATGGAATAAAACAATCAACAATTATAATAAATATTCAAGCCATAACAATTAAATCTACAATTTAAAATAGTGATATTCTTTCAATCATATTTGTGCATCATGAGGTTAAGTCTAGATCAACCGAGTTGACTTTAAAAACCAAAAAGGTTTCGACTTTCACCAATATACCATAAAGCTAAATCTAAAGAATAGTCACACGACAATTAAGATGGTGTAAAAGTGGCTCGGATACCATTGTTGGAAAATAGTGTGTACTTTTAAATCAGATTAACGCAGCGGATAGTTAAAATAATAGTCAATTATTATTTTATAAACCATTTACAAAATTAAATATTCATATATTTAAATTTAATAAAACATGCACATGATTAAAGATCTCAAAGATCCAGTTACACCACTAATAATTGTCAAAATATGTAATTCACAAAGTGAGTAAACGATATACCTTTCTTGAAGAAACTGACTGAAGGAGAGAAACCTTTCTTGAAGAAACTGATTGAAGAAGAGAAACCTACGATCAAAAATATGACCGTCTCTTAGGATAGTCCACACTACACTTCAAACAACCGTCAATGGATGCTAGTCCAGACTCAAGTAACGTATTAATATAATCGAATTATATTAATACAACCAATAATACTCATTGTTCCTTTTGAATATATATTACTCCGTATATGGTTTTTAATTTGCAAAAAGGGAATCAAAACAATTGAGATTGCTTTGTGTTTTTGTCTGTCAAAAACTAAGAAACAAATTAGGTTTCTCTTTTTCTCATCTTCTTAACTCCAAATATAATGACCAATATATGTATTAGATGAGACATTCAACTATTGGATTTGTGAATAAATTATGGACTTGTGATTTTAATTAATCTTTTAATTAAAATCAATTCATATCAATCAATTATCACCAAAAGATACGGAGGATCCCCAAGTTGATTTAATCTTTTAATGATACGGAGTTATGCTATATTAAAAGTCGTATTTCTCAAATACTTAGGGGTATGTTATGTAACTTATAATTAATAATTTCTATCAAGTTACTTTCATGTGAATAGTAAATTAATTAATTTCGTTTCATTTACTATTCATATGAATAGTAAATGAATTAATTTCGATTTACTATTTTGTTACTTGAGTAATATATATACATTATATATATTTTTTATTTGACGTCTCGGTGTATATGTGTGTGACCCCGAAGGCTCAAATGAAGTTGGCCATATAGTTATATGTTGTACCTTGCACATTAATCCTACACATTTAGTATATAAATTTTAACCCCTGAAAAAGTGTAAACTTGAGGGGTCGTTGTGTAAATATAGCCGAAGTTGAGAGGCCGGGTGTAATGCGAATGCAAAATGAAAACTACAATCAAATATAGCTAAAGCTACACACAATGCCACCACATTTAGTATGTAATAGTAATAGTAATAGTAATAGTAATAGTAATAGTAATAGTAATAGTAATAGTAATAGTAAAGTAATAGTAATAGTAATAATAATAATAATAATGATAATAATAATAATAATAATAATAATAATAATAATAATAATAATAATATGCTTTTTGCTTTGGTCTTACAACCCTTGGTTTCTAAAATCAGAGATAATTTTGAGGTTTGTCTTCAGGCTTGGTATTTGAATGATGGCACTATTATTGGGGACACTTTGGTGGTGGGGAAGGTTTTGCATTTGATTATGGAGGATGAGCCTCGTTTTGGGCTACATCTCAACGTTGAAAAAACAGAAATTTTCTGGCCTACTGAGGACCCTCGCAGCAGGCAAGTAGGTGTCTTTCTTCCTATTATTGCTCGGCCTTTAAATGGTGTTAAGTTGCTTGGGGCCCCCGCAAGTTCCGATCCTGGTTTTAGTAGTGAACTGGTGATGCAAAGGGTGACCAAGTCCATTGCGCTTATGGATAAGGTTGCTAAGCTTGATGATCCTCAGTGTGAGTTGTTGTTGCTTAGGGCATGTACGGGAGTTTCTAAACTCTACTTTACCTTGCGTACTTGTCCTCCTTGTATATTTGAGGCGGCTCAACGCGCTTTCGATGGAGCCCTTCGATCTTCCTTGGATCGTATTGTTACTGCTTCAGGGTCTGGGTTTGGTGATTGGCAGTGGCGGCTTGCCACCTTGCCATTTGCATTTGAAGGGCTTGGTGTTTATTCTGCGTGAGATGTTCGTCATTATGCTTTTCTGGCTTCTCGATTACAGTCTGCTGGGTTGCAGACCAAGCTCCTACGTCATGCGGGTATTGTTGGTCTTGGTCGTGATTTTGAAGATGCATTGGGTCTGTTTAATAAAACGGTTGGCTTTGATATTTTAGGTAATCCTAGTGAAGTCGCTGCCCCAATACTCATGAAGAAATTGGCAGATGTTTATTTCACAAAGGTTACCGCTTCTGCAGAATCAACTTTTTCGTTATCTCCCCGACAATCGGCCTTATGGAAATCACAGCAGGGTGATCACACCTCTGCTTGGCTAAGGGCAGTCCCTATTTTGGGGTTGGGTCAGAAGATGAACGCAAAGACTTACCGATGCGTGTTGTGCTACCGGTTAGGTGTTCCATTGTTCTCTATCTCGACGGCATGCTCTGCCTGTTCAAGGGTTTTTACTGGGGATATTTTCGGGGATCACGCGGTGTCTTGTGCTGGTATGGTGGGTATTAAGCATCGACATAATATTGTTCGGGATTCCCTTGTTGATGTTTGTTATCGATCTGGGATTTCAGCGAGAAAGGAGGTTGACATTGGGTTGTCTGGAGGGAACGACAGGGCCCTTAGACCGGCAGATGTGTTACTTTATTCCTGGGATTGTGGTCGCGATATTTGTGTTGACTTGACAGGGTCTTCTCCTTTGACACAGTCTGGGCTTTCTGACTTTGTCCCTGGACGTGCTGTGGTTGATGCGGCTCGTCGGAAGCGGGTCAAGTACGAATCTAGCTGTCAGGCGATTGGTTATGGTTTCATTCCTTTCTCATTTTCTTCCCTTGGGGAATTAGAGAAGGAGACTGTTTCTTTGCTAAAGCGGGTTCAGAAGAGTTCGATGGCGCAAGATATTGGTGCCGGTGCTGCTGCTCATATTTTTACTAGGATAGGTTTTGCTATTGCTAGAGGTGTGGGGGCCCAGATTGTCTCTAGGCTTCCCACTATTTTTTTTTGTAAGTTTTAAAACTTTTAAGTTTATAATAATAATAATAATAATAATAATAATAATAATAATAATAATAATAATAATAATAATAATAATAATAATAAAGTTAGGTATCGACATTATAGTATATCTGTATATTTATTTCAGGGTCAATTTCTGCGTGTAGAAACACTACCGCATCATCAAAAAAACAAAATCCAAACAACCTACAAAACCCTATTCACATGGTACACTCTCACAAACCAATCAGGTATTCATTTTCAGTTTCTTTACTTTATAATTTAAGTTTTTTCACAATGTCTCTGCTTCAATTGATCAAAAACCTAATTCCCAGACTAAAAATTGCCAACTTTCTATTGTTTACTACGAGATACAACAGTGTTGTTGTAATCATCTGATAATTGTTATGTTATTTTGTGCTGCTGTGAAATGCTTACAGTATTCATATGTGTATAAATTTGTGCAGAATTGGCAAAAAGTTAAGCTAAAATCACAGTAATGTTATGTCAGTGTTTGAATTGGTGATTAAAAGCTAATCGTTGATTGTAAATTTGGTTTTAAAGTCTTTAACTGTAAGTACAAACCCTAAAACCTAAAAATGCCTTGTCTTTTTTAGGAAAAATTGTACACTGTTTACTTGCAGCTGTACATGAAAAATAGTACAAGTAAAATGATAAAAATTGATGATAAGAAATACAAATTGGTTATATGTTTGTGTCATTTAATAAACTTCAAAAATAAACCCTAACTTTGAATTGTGCCCTGTTCATTCACAGTTGTCCATAAAAATACTTCTTTTTTGACAAAATGAAATTCCCTCTATAAGCTGGCCATAATTTGTTAACTAGTTTTTAACTTTTCTTTTCGACTTGCACACACATTTACTAACTCATCTTTCGTTTGTTTTTAATTTGCTACAGCTAGAATCTTTACTGTTAGCTCACTTGAAGCATCTTCATCCATAATCACGAATGTGAAGATCATGTAGTGGATCAGAAGAAAATAAGAAAAGTGAGCTAAAAAGGTTCAGTTGCTAAAAATCAACCTAAAGGAATGAGGGTTTCAAAATTCCCTATACGCTATTTGATCGTCATCTTAACTTTCATCTGTACTTCTGTATGTTACATCGAACGTGTTGGCTTTTCAATCGCATATACAATTGCTGCAGATGCTGCAGGCATTAGCCAATCAAGCAAAGGCACAATACTATCCATATTTTATTACGGGTACGCCTTTTCGCAAGTCCCGGGTGGGTGGGCCGCACAAAAGATCGGGGGAAGGCGTGTTCTCCTTCTCTCATTTGTGATTTGGTCTTTAACTTGTGCGTTGTGTCCATTAGACCCAAATAAAGTGGCAGCCTTAGTAATAGCCCGATTACTAGTTGGAGTAGCTCAAGGTTTTATCTTTCCCTCAATACACACCGTTTTAGCCCAGTGGGTCCCACCACACGAACGGTCAAGATCTATTTCTTTGACTACTTCGGGAATGTACTTAGGTGCTGCTTTGGGTATGCTTTTCTTACCTAGTTTAGTGAAGTTTAGGGGCCCACAATCCGTGTTTCTTGCTGAAGCGGCTTTAGGTGGGATATGGTCTGCGCTCTGGTTTAGATTCGCTAGCGACCCGCCTCGTTCGGAACATCCGAAAGCGACTGTCGCTGGTTTTGGAGAATCTTTGTTGCCGATACGAGATACACAAAAGACGAAAGCAGACAAAACATCTCAAATCCCATGGCGGAGGATTTTTTTAAGCTTACCGGTTTGGGCTATTGTTGTAAATAATTTCACGTTCCATTATGCGTTATACGTGCTTATGAATTGGTTACCTACATACTTTGAACTCGGGTTAAAGTTTAGTTTACAAGAAATGGGTTCGTCTAAAATGATGCCGTATCTAAACATGTTTGTTTTTTCGAATATTGGCGGGATTATTGCTGACTACATGGTAACAAGAAGAATCTTGAGTGTAACAAACACAAGAAAGGTTTTAAACACTGTTGGTTTTTTAGTATCTGCGTTGTCATTAATGGCACTTCCTATTTTTAGAAGTTCTAACGGGGTAATTTTTTGTTCGTCAATGGCTCTCGGGTTTTTAGCATTAGGGCGAGCGGGATTTGCGGTTAATCATATGGATATTGCTCCTCGATATGCGGGGATTGTGATGGGAGTTTCGAATACTGCGGGTACTTTAGCGGGTATTATTGGGGTTGAGCTAACGGGTCAACTTTTAGAAGCTGCAAAAACTACTAATTCGGATCTTTCGAGTCCTGATAGTTGGAAAGCGGTCTTTTTTATACCGGGATGGCTTTGTATTGCAAGTTCGGTTGTTTTCGTCTTATTTTCAACCGGGGAGAGAATATTTGATTGAGGTTGGTTTGTTACATAATTCATAGATTGCAGTTTTAATGTATCTTGTGTTTACTGTATGATGAATATCGGGGCTTAATGTATAGGATACAGCGGATGTGTAGGTGAAAGTATCTGGTTTTGACGAATGAAAAATCTATAGTTAAAATTGGGTGCAGTAACTTGTAGTCATAAAACTGTGAGCCGAGAGACGTTTGTTTTCGTGTTTCTAACCAGCTTGTAACAATTATATTTACAATTTTTCTTGTATAACTTTTGGTGGAATATAAATTTATATTACTTCAATTATTAGAAGGTCTATGATTCCTGGTAGTGTGTCATATATTATTATTATCACATCTTCTATTGTATGTCATGCATTACAGTTGCATTTAATGATGTTATGAGTACTGTTTTTGTACACTTAAGTCAACTATTGCGGTTAATGTTACACGAGAGGAAGAAGAAATGCAGGAGAATTCATTCACGAGGGCATCTCAACCGCAGAGGTACGTATATACGACGGCAAGAACTCTAAATCATATTATAGTTTGACAATATGAACAGTTTTAGACCTTGAAATATATTGTGTTGCACTCACATCAACCGTTATATGGCATTAATATCCACATTATTCATATATTCATCTATTTATATAAAATTTCTTGTGAGTTACATATCTACCATCTGCTTAATATTTACTGGATAGCAATCGGATGGTGGGCCATTGTATGCCTTTTCAACTAGAAGTTTATATGCTGCTTGAGTAGGATGAAAAGCGTCCCAAAAAACATGCTCGTCTCTGTTGATACACGGGGCTGAAAACGGTAGGCACGTTATCTGACCTTGATTTCTTCCGATACCACAACACCCTGTATCAGTAACTGTGAATCCTACAATATAACAAAATACATGGTTTATATTCTATTCTATTATATTATTATTTAACCAAATATGTGTTTACAAATTTACAAACCATAGTTAGTGGAGTTGATTAGCATGTCAGCAACAACATCATATGTGTTCCCGTAAACAAAAACGGCGTCTTTATAGTTTCTGTTAAGTTGAGTGACTTGAGATTTGAGTTTTGTGTTAAACATAAGTGCCATGTCATTTGCGAATGATGCACATGTTCCTGGTGGCGAAAAAGTGTTTGCTAGTTGATTAGGAATGCAGCCGAGGAGTCCAATTGCTGCTAAAAAGAACTTTCTGAGTCCTAACCTATAAAGTGCCTGCGAGAGGTAAAACCCGAATAGACCCATCCATAAGTAAATGGGTTGAAATTAGCATTGGCTCTATATCCAAGTATTTTTCTCTGTTAATCTGCTGATGCAACTTATTTCTATACTATGTATACATTTATTTTCATAATTTGTTGTTGGTGGATGATAAACTGATAAAGTGATTATAACTTTAAGTTTGAAGGTATGATAGGACTTACTAAAATTTGTTTCGTGTATTGCTGTATCAGAAGATCACTATAGGCTGTAGGTGTGTATATATAACTAGTAGCATAGAAAGACGTCAGAAAATAGTTATTGATGTAATCATTTGATCCCATTATTACAACTGCTAAAGATTTATTCAGGTATAGGCCCAGTTGTTCTCCTTCCATTACATTCTTCAGTTGATTCAGGTTGCTTGCAAAGTTCTCAACTTGCTGCCTAAAGCTAAATCGTTCACCCTGTTTAATCCTCATGTGAGTATCATACTATCATACTCTGTATCATTTTAGGCTTAATATTTCTATAATTCTAAATTTTGGTATATATACTTGTTAGATTCATGATTTCATATATATCCTACAAATATATCTATACAACATATCGAATATACCTCTTGTTAACTGATAGTTTGATATTTATGTAGGATTTAAGCTATTGCTAGGTTGTTCCTTTATATAATTTTCATTTAATATTAACTTCTTATTCTTATTGGATATTGGATAAATAAGTGTGTTTTGAAACAATTTTATGAATACGAAATTTGAACTATATATTTGAACATTAAAATTGTCCCAAATTTATATAAATTATTATACGAATTTAAGATGGTTGAGCTTTACTAGATTTCTTCCTGTTTCTTCTAGAATGCCTGCTGAAGCTGATGCGTAGTTCACCCCTTGAATTATGCCTCTTCCTTTAGCATCAGGACTCGCATAAGCCGGAAGAAGCGCAAGTCCCAAAAAATCCCCTAATGAGACCGATAATAAGAAGAGTATTAGAAAATGGGTATCTGATCTATATAATCTTGTTTTTTCTCAAAAACTAGTCATAAATAAGTAGTTGTTCAGTTCTATTCTACTAGCCAAGCTTTAAACGCTTATTAGTTACAGTAGCAGAGGTTAGGTTGAATAGGTTGGCTACAGATATATGTTTCCTACCTAGTGGATATGGAAATTTAAAAATGGGTCAGTTTTGGTTATACTTGCCTCTAAATGGTGAAATGGGTAACCTTACAAAGATTAAGCTATTTTGAAATCGGGTTGAACGGGTCAAAAGTAACCCAAATCTTATGCATTAGACTATCCATTAGACTATTAGCAGTAAATTAATCACATGTAAAATACTGTTTTATTATAAGATTTAAGAACATAACATGAGAATCTTTAAATTACTTGTTTTCGACCAATCACCTACTAGCTAGCCGTGTATAAAACCCAAGGTTGCGAAAATTGCTACTGAGAGGGTACTAGGTCGGGACTTTTTAGGTAGTACTCGGAAACTCGGGGAGTACTCGGATGTTAGACCAAGTTTGACTATGACTGATTTTGACCAAATAAATCCGAGTTTTGACCGATTTTGACTTATTACTCCCCGAGTACTCCCGGATTTGCAAAAACCTAGTACTCGCCGAGTAATTTTGAGTTCTGCGACCCTGATAATACCTAAGGCACTTTGGTTTGTCGTGGCTGAGTAACTACTAACCAAGGTAGTCAATGATAGTCTTGCCATTACTGAAACGGCCAGAAGCAAAACCTTGACCAAAATCAATGCCATATGGATCGTAGTTTGCTTTTGCAAGTGACCTTAGATAATTGTTATTTCCATTGTCTATTAGCGAGTCTCCAAATGCAAACATTGCTGCGACTTTTGGTGTTACTTTTTCCGCTGCTATTAAATTCTTGAAATACACATCCATAAGCACAATGGTAATTAGAATTGTGAGCAACATTGATCTAGTTTTTCTGCTTTCCATTTTTCTAACATCCCACCATACATTTCACATATTTCATAATTATATATTTATGCAGTCGATGACACTCACAACAATCGCATGATGTTTCTTGTTTCGGAGTACGCAGTTAAAGACAGTTTTCCTGCAAACTTTAAAGAAAGTCTTGCTTTAACACCGTTTCGTTGATCTACTGTTACACTCAAATTTTTGGTCCTTTTCCTCCTATTGTTACTTTTTTTGTTTGTTCTTTTTTTCCCTTATTTGGGTATACAGATTTCTGATGGCTTTTTTAGTGCTTTTGGCTTGCAACCAAAGAAAGCTACTTATCAGAAATACTCAGTTTACAAACAAAAATGCTACCGTTAAATTGAGCTATCATTTCAGTGGATAACAAACGTATCGTTTGCCGAATTATTCTTTATACCAAAATTCTAGATTCTGGTGCATAGCGCGAATGTTAAGCTAGTTTACTTTGATGCATATGAAGATAAAATGACTCGAATAATGAGAAAATTATACATATAATAGGGGAGGAGATAGATAGTACATAGTCGCTCAGTTATTTTTTTATTTTTTATTATTTATTTATTTATTTTGAAGACAAACGCATCAAGAATATTAACTAATATTTACATATAATCTACCCCTACAACTTCAAGGTTAATGAGTTACCTTGATACTGCTATACCAATAACCCTTTGATTCAAAGTTTTTTTCCAATAACCCTTTGATTCAAAGTTTTTTTCCACGGTAAATTTATCAACCAAATGACTCTAACAAGAAAACACTAGAGGAGAAAAAAAAAAAAAAAAAAGATTACAAAGGCTTGTATAGGTAACTAGTCCAACTATTCAAATTTCGATCAGTATGTTTAGTCCAACAATTGCTCCTCCTTCAAAGTTAATATATTTAGGAAATTTTTCGCCCATTTAGATTTTTTATTTTGAGTTTAAATACCTAAAAATAATTTCCTGAATCCGCTCACGTAGATAATTGAACTAAATTTAAATTCCAGATACACATAAGATAACATCATAGTTATTATCTGTGATCATTATTGTTATAAAATTCATAACCTACCTTTGTGAGTAAACTAAAGGATAAACATGCATTACATAAATAACAAAAGTATTTCCATTAAAAGTCACACAAGCAAATACGAACACAAAAACATACCCACATTGTCAAGCTAAATTATAATAAGTCAAATTACCATCAATATCAAATTATCAACTGATACTAAATAATTGAAAAGATAAAAAGTTGTATTGCAAGTGTTTGAAACAATGTAAGTGCAAGAAACCAACAAAGATATATGGTACCACTACTCCAAATGGATGTTGGGATCATGTCTATGCACATTCTCCGTGTGACTACCACTTCATGTTCCTATCATCTTTATTTATTTATGTATAAAAAAATGGTGCATAATCTAGTTATTATATGTCATCTATAGAGATGAAAGTAAATGGTGTGCATATGTAATTTGTGCAAGTCAAAATAGGTCTAAAGGTATGATCAATAATTTGACTTTAATTTTTTGTGCCCAAAAGAATGGGTGTGTCAAGTTTAACTCTTTGTCAATATGATAATATGCTTTGGGGTAGCTATAGGGTGATGAGATGAGGTGTCACGTAGTATGATCAATGCATATATAATATATTGTACATACAGAATCATATACTTGTATTGAATTTTGTCGCTTTGATATGAGGCATTCTTTTAGTAAATTTTCAGATATGAACATTGATTATTTGAGTTAACTGAGGGGTTTTAAACGAGAAATGTATGTCCTTCCTATGTAATTATAAACATATTATACAAGTAATATGTCAAATGATACACGATACATATAAATTAGAATATACATTTAAAGCTACTATAAAATTTTGATTTATTTACCATTACTAGTTTAACAAAAGAATAACAAAAATATTCGGATAAAAATTGTTGGAAACAGCTCAGATAACACATTCGGGTTGCAGTGGTAGAGAACACATGCACATCCCCCACTAGCTATTTCTTCTTTCGATTTATTTTTCTTTCTTTATATTATTATGACAACAAAGTCAAAACTGTCTTACTCCGTATTTAATTACTGTATAATATTCAAGTTACAGATTTTGTGGTCGAATCACAGTTTATCAGGATTATATTATTTGACATTTGATTTTGCGTCTTATTATCTTAAGTTTAAATAGTTAAATATAATTAGCTGTATACTCTTGTATACTCTTCAAGTTTAAAGCTTAAGAAAGATGCAACCATTACAATAACACCAACATAATTTCATTCTTTTCCTATTAACTATATTTTAATACGTTAAAAGATAAAAACAAATATTTTTTTGAGACATATCGATTAATTTAAGCTCTTTGACCATTAAAAAAAAATATTATAAGTCATTTGATTAATGAATTTAATTAATTAATTAATGTACACAATTATATGGCACTATGTTTTGGTAGTTCATGAACACAAGATTGGAGAAAATTAAATACGGAATTTGATTATAAAAATATTAATTTAAAATTATGATATCCCTTTGCAAAATTGTGTAGAATATTATATTACAATGTCTCACGTTCAAATTAAACTATACAATTATACATTGGCATCCAATTAGTGCCTGCTTCAAGGTTAATTACACTCAAATTTATTATTTCTATTCATTCCTCTATAGATTTAGATGACTTTTTCCTCAAAAATTTGGCGAATCAAGAATTCATTCCTCCCGCGTTGGGCACTTTGATTCGTGATGGATCCTCAAACGCTTTTTCTTTCAAAATTGAAAATCATTCTGGGAAGAATATTCGTCGGGAGATTTTAGATGGTAAGTTGAAAAAGGTCGATCCTTAGTCTAGTTGTTTGTTGTGATTTATTTTTGCCTTGTGACTTTGACGGTTGTTAGTTTCTTGTTTAGTTTATTTCGGTTAGTTCCCCGTTGGGGCTAGTTTTTGGGTTTGTATTAATGTAGATGAAACTCGCTATAGATAGTTTTTTGATTTGCCGTTTTCTAGGTACGAACCTCATCGGGTCATTTGTTGTATCTTTCGGTTAATTAAGGAGGTTTTTTTTTTTTTTTTTTTTTCTGAAGTTTTCGTTTTATATAAGTTTTCGTTACTTTTGTTAAAAAAATGTAAATGACTTTATATTAAAGAATGTTAAATCGAACCTTGTCTTATATATCTAGGTCAAAAGTTACTTTATTGATGTCCTTTCTTATAAATAGTGATCAAGTCAAAAGTGTTGAGTGTAATAGATCGTACTTTAGGGGATGTATGGGTGGTCGATCTTAAACACTCTGATAAACGTGCAAAGCTTGTTCGATGTTAAAACAATCAAGCTGGTTTAAAACCTTCATCGTCATGTAGAGATTTGAGAAAATTAACGACGATACAAGTGTCTAACGCTTGTTTATTTGTGTATGTTTAGAGTCAGCACCGAGTCGACAAATTATAGACAACTAGACAACAACAGTTATGAGCGGATAACAATGAGGTCAATAACTCCAGGTCAAGGAAACCTTCTAGAAGAGTGGTAGTGACCGAGAATAAAACCTTTTGCCCAGTAAGTTATGGATGTATGTGGGATCTAATAGTTTAGGATCAGTTATATCATGCTTGTCAGCCTTAAAGGCACAAAATTCAAGAAGCGTTATACAAAGCGCTAGGAAAGCCAATCTCATAGCGTATATTTTTAAAAAATCATAAAATATGTTATAGACCGTAGACGTTTATACTTAGGATCTTAGGTCGCTTGCAATCTATCCTAGAGGCTGAATACACTAGAACAGGGTTAAACCGAGATATGGGTTGTTTCGGGATCGAATAGATCAAACCTAGAGCCAAAACTAGATTAGATCGACACCTAGACGATATATTTCGGTGGTATATGGTGTTAGGGTTCTCTGAAGACGAAAACCTACGACTTAGGGTGAATGAGACGAGTAACCTCATCAAAGAAGTCTAAACCCGTATATATAGTGAACACAGACACACTCGGTCAAATGTCTGTGTACACTCGGTCGTCTGACAGACACAGTCGGTCGAGTGTCTATATACACTCGGTCGACTGTGTGCAGTTTAACATATTGATCATTTAATAAATTAAGTACACACAAACACAAATATAATCAATAGTCTCGAGTAAACATTATTACATAACCGAAATGTGTTAAACATAAAAGCAAATAACGGCTGGGGATTCATGCACCAACAAACTCTCCCTAAGACCTAGCCGTTACAATAAAGCATTCGGTTATCAATCCGTATAAGGATCTGTCACCCAGTTCTTCAGATAGCAAAGTTTAACAACTCTGCAATACTGTTCAGCTTGCACACGATTCTCTGGGCGATACAGCATCCTGTTGTAGTAAAGGGTAAACATATCTTCTTCACAGCAGTTTCTCAACCAAACTGGATCTAGAACCCTTATACTATCATTTTCATCTACTCCATCTTTGTCTAACACAATAACCGCTTCCTCCGAGCGTCATCATAATACCACCAACGAAAACGAGGACTGAAGTGCTGCGGCATCTTCCTCAAAGGAACCTTCCGCATATACCTCACAGGTTGATATTTTACTATCTTCCTTCTGACTCCTGTTTTCTTGTTCGTTCTATAAGAGATCTTCGGAAACTGAGGACGAAAACCTATGAAATTAGGTGACTGATATGATCTTCTTATCTTACGAACCAAAATATCAGGAACTCCACAATAATCCTGATACAACATCTTAAGCCTGGCCACCTGCATAAACTCAAAATAAGGTAACGTTTTGAATTCATATGGAGATTTGATATAATCCACTCTATGTTCTTTCTTGATCGCATATATATCAAATTCATTAATATAAGCCCAGGCTATTATCTTTCCCTTAGCACGTAAACTCTCACAGTGCTCGATAAACTTCAAAAATTGCGGCTCCACCTTAGGCTTCATCACATACTGCCTAATCCGCATCATAATCTTCCATTCTTCTTCCAACACTTCAACTTTTTCTTTGTTGATCTTCACTGGCAAGAAACCTTCTGGTAACACACTTTCTTGTTCTTTCTGTTCCTTTTCTTTACACTGTCTATTCAAAAGCTCATCATTCATCTGAAAATAATCAGCAAAAGTTAGAAGATCATCACCAGTACCTTCATAACGAGGATAAGGCTCGGTTGGCTCATCCTCAATAACAACTTCATCAAAACTATTATCACTTTCATCAAAAACATCAGTATCACTCATATCATCATCAACATTATGAGCCCTTGAAGTCAAAGCTTCGGTTGAAGCTTTTGATGCAGCGTCAGCAGATTCCTTAGCTTCTCGTTCTAGACGCTCCATCAATTCCTGCTCAGTTTCGGTGAGATCCGGAGGGATCTCCCCTTCTTCTAAATCAGTGTAAACAGTAGTGTGATTAAGACGATCCTGCATAGCTAAAAATTCAGAAACTGTTATAACTTGAAGAGGAGTTACATACAGCGGGTTATCCTTCGTGTAGCCTTTAGCAACTTCAACAGCCCTGTCTTCCTCTGCTTCACCAAAAGTACCAAATGGATCTGGTTCTCCATCTTCCACTTCAACCACAACCTTTTTCTCCCATTCATTTAAGCTCTCAGTCAATTCTTGATTTTGAGTCTGAAGAGTTAAAATTTCACCAGCTTGACTTCCCACATTTTTCTCTAGTTCATCAATTTTCAACTGTTGTCGATCAACTAACTTCCTCAACTCAGACATTTCAGTTTCTGTCTTCCTTTTGTCTTCTTCAGCAGCCTTTTGAAATTTAGCAAAATCAGCAGACAACTGAATCAATCTCCGGTTAACTATTCCTGACAAATCACCTGAAGCAACCTCAGGACATTGAGAAGCTTGAACTTGCTGAGAAGATGTAGTTTGTTGTAGTTGAGTGGGTGGAGTTTGAGTAGAACCACCAGTAGCTTGAACAGTCGGAGCAACCTTTGGCTGAGACTTTGTTGTGGAAGATGAACTTCCATCCTTAACCAAAATCTTCAAACGCTTTGTCTCCCTCTTGTTGACACCTTAGGAGTTTCAGCCAACTTCCTTTTAACCAGATCCACTTGACTCTCATCAAGCGCTGTTACATTCTCTTCATCAACTAATCGAGGACCAGTTTGTCTTGGCGGTGGATGATTTACCTCTTCTCCTCCTTCATTAGTAATATCGGTCTCATCCCCAGACGTACTATTCTCATGACGACAACTCAATCCTTCAGGACACACGTAATTCTCATTAATCAGATGACCGATCAACCCTTTCTCCGGAACCTCAACCCGGCTCTGCAAAAACCTATTGAATGATTGATCATTTAAATGATTCTGTTTTAGCTCATCCTCAGGAATTTTCACTAACCCCTGAACTTGCTTCTCCAGCATAATCTGAAGAAACCTCGGGAACACCAGATGAATCTTCCTCTTAACATTCAGAACCATTCCATCAAAAATCACTTAAAAAAAGTTAAAATCAGCGTTCAAAACCAACACAACAAACATAGAGCTGTACTTAGCTGTCATCTCATCAAAACCGCCCTGCATCGGGCTCAAACACCTAAGAAGAACGTACGTAAAGTATCGGTACTGCCTTGGAAGCTTCGTACGTTTAACAGCTTTGGTTATATCACCAGTATAACCACATCTCTTTAAACACCTTCTAACTTTCAGAATCGGCAAATTAGTTGGCATATCATCATTATCTGGGAACCCCAAATCTTCCCTGATAGTCTGTGCCGAAATACGGACAATCGTGTTATTGACAGAACTCAATATCACCTTCCTGTTATCTTCAGTAACAACTTGAGCAACCTCCCAGAATGTTCTCTGATGAGAATAATATGGAATACACTCAGCAGTAATAGCTTTAAAGATCCTGGAACGCTTCAAGAATGCAATAATAGGACCAAAACCTCCTCTTTGGGCCTCGGGACCCTTTTCGTCAACACATGCAAGTACGTTTGTATCTTCTCGACCAATCAGACCTGGTAACTCAAAAGATAAAGGGATTCGTGGTTAACGTTCTTCATCAGACATCTGCTGTTGTTCTTGAGATATAGTGAATACCTGAAAAACACTCAAAACAATATAACTAATAAGCATTTACCTCCATGTATCATGGGGTATCTAGTTAATCATACGAATCAACGGATAAACAAACATAACAAACACATTAACTAATACCCACACATTTACATCGTTCAGAGGTTATTGTTTATTACACACCATAGTACAAAGGCTAACATGCTAGCCTTATCAAATTACATAATAACCATAGTTAAACATAATCACACTAAATCACAAGCATAAGGATTATGCTTCAATAACATCCTCTGGTACTGGCTTCAATTTGTTATTCGTGTCCTCAAACAGATCAAGCTCATCAAACAAATGATTTAAAAGGACGGCATAGGGAAATGGTTTTTCCTCATTATCCAAAGCGTCCTTCATGATATTAATGACAATCTGACTAAAATTCACCTTGATACGTTCCATAAGACAGTACAACAGAACAGCCTCAGTACCAGATAACAAATCGTCAGATGGATCTCTAAACACTACGTTTCTTTTGATAATCCTCAAGTTAGACACCAAATCATCCCTAACATCACTATCTCTGATCTCAATTCTATTGGAACCAATTACATACCCTGGATTGGTGATGTGAGCAGCCACCCCACCCGCATCAAATTTGCTAGAAATCTTTCTAATATATTTACTAGGGCAATATGCCTTGGCTCCCCAGTAATTCAATAGTAAGTGATCTGCGAAGTCATCTATGGTCCACTTATAGGCATTACCAAAGAAATTAGCATGAACATGCTTCTTCTCTATGGCCACACTAGAATAGAACTCTCGGATAAGCTTAGGACAGAAATGATTCCCTATCTGAAGAAATGTTATACAATCTAAACCTTTCCACTGATCTTGAGTGATCTGGGTTGCAACAACTTTGGTCTCTACATGGTTAGGCCTGTGTTTGGCCAAAGCTCTCTTACGTTCAAGATCATATTCCCAAGTTCCACTTATCCTACTACTTGGACTTGACATTCTTAGAGCAAAACTACACAAAATATTCAGTATAACATGATACGAACTCAACAAAACAATCAAAAACAGCAAAATTCAAAAATTAGGGTTTCTATACACTCGGTCGAGTGTGTATACACACACGATCGTGTGTATCTTAGAACGGTCGAGTGTGTGAACTCACTCGGTCGAGTGTGTCACATACTCGGTCGAGCGTGTTCATCAGATCTGAGAACCCTAACTTTGCAAATCAATCAAATCTGTTGTTTTTGCTTCAAGATCTGGTCACAATAGTCTCTAAACATGCCGATTAACATAATCAAACAACTAATTTTAACAGATTAAGTTTAAAAAGCATTCAATTCGTGTTTTGCATTTCGAATACAAAATCAAAGATTATGAGCAAACGAAAACGAGTTATGATACCTTGTTAGTGGCGCTGTGATCACAAGAGAAAGATGTATCGAAAACTAGAGATCAAAAACTCGTTCTTTAAATTTGAAAAACTTGGTAAAATTCGATCCCAAAATCACACAAGTATTCTGAGCCGTTTGGGACTTAAATCCTTTTTATACCCCAGACACACTCGGTCGAGTGTGTCACCTACTCGGCCGTGAATGAATACACACTCAGCCGAGTGTGTGTCAAACACATCTCAGTATATCACCAAGTCAGTCGGTCGTGTGAGTAGGTTACACGGTCGTGTGTGTTCACTCACTCGGTCGACTGTCTTTAGGGTTGAAAACTTAGGAAATTTTGATTTCAATTCCACAACACCTTCCTTGTCCACTTCACCTGGGACTGATATCCACAGTATAAAAATAAACACACTTTGTTCCTTTAAGCTCTAAACAATTTATTCTCTAATTTAATGTAAAACATAGGATTCCTTTCACATTAAACCTTTCCGAGAACTGAGTTGTTAAGCTTACAATTTTGAAACAGAAATGCACATGCAACTACACAAAGCAAATTATAGCAAAATATCCAGTGTGTCATGATTAGAAATATTATACCAGACATATTCAATAACATTTAACCTTTTAAGTCTCCAATAGATCAACTTCTAACATCAGTTTCATTAAACAATAGCATAAAAGAGTATATGATGTTATCAGCACAGGAACAAGTAATACATCTTATCATGAATCACACTACAGGGAGCACAACACATCTTTTTATGAGTTGACACATCAAATTGATTAAATCTTTTTGATTTGGGGATCAGAACTGAACTATATTGACATGTTTTTCCACAAATCAATCAATAACTTACATGATAAAGCATATACAGAACAACTTTCAAATATATCGGTGAACGTTTACCAACTTTCACCCTAGATTTCGATGACCACGTTATATTTAATTACATAAACATTTTTCAATGTTTGAATTAGATCACGAGGTCAGTCCTCATTTGAGATCACACGATGTTTCAGGTAGAACAATTGAGCACAACATGTTGATGCTGTCCTCTTATCACATCAATGTACTTTCAATCTGATTGGACAGAACCATCTCACGATGTTTTTAGCAACCCTGTTAGCCATGAGCTTCTACCTTAAACTTACACTTTTCGTTTCAGATAATCTTGTGAATCTCAAATTTATTGCATACTTTGTTAAGACGCATATCGGCCGCTATAAACCCCATACTTAAACGGAAATAGTATGATGTATGATGTTGGATGGATGGAAGTGATATATATATATATATATATATATATATATATATATATATATATATATATATATATATATATATATATATATATATATATATATGTATACCCATACTTAAACGGAAATAGTATGATGTATGATGTTGGATGGATGGAAGTGATATATATATATATATATATATATATATATATATATATATATATATATATATATATATATATATATATATATATATATATATATATATATATATATATGAGTGATGGAACGCTAAGATATCCTCCAGAAGATATTTCCTCTATCCAGGTCAATAGGTACAATCCCATACCACAGACAAAAGATGTAAAGTCCATCAAATATGATGTGAACTGAATGATTTAAGTTCTCTATATCGGATGATCTGATAAATTTCTCCCCCTCAGATGTAGATAACTAAATCTTCCAAATAAATCTCTGATGGTATTATCTATTGTCTCAGACTTAGATAACATAGGAATCTCTGAAGCTGTGTTCAATTCTTGATCCATGATTCTCTTGCAGTAATGTGGTGCATCATGTTATTTACTGTGACGACCCGAAAATTTCCGACCAAATTTAAACTTAACCTTTATATGTTTCTGACACGATAAGCAGAATTTGTAATGTTGAATCTCAAAAATTTTGAAACTACATTCATGTAATCAATTACCCTTTGACCGTGTTCGACGATTCACGAACAATTATGAGTATATAGATATGTATATATAATATATAATATTAACTGAAAACATTAACAAAGTATTAGATATATGATACTTTACATGAACGTATTTGTTTCGATATATTTATCGACAGAATTAAGAGATAATATCAAATGATTGAATTATCAGATACATTATGATATGATTACGGGCCTATGTTATGAGGTCCACTGTGATTTAAGAAATCTATTCTTTTTGACAACATTCGGAAAATGTTAAGTGATTTATAAATAAGAACAAATGTGTCAATTAACGGGAACTAGACAAGGGTTAGTGGAAATTCCTGTTTAATTTCCAAGGCATGTTTTATAATATTTTCCTCGTGACCTTGATAAGATAACTATGTTAACTTTCATTTTATTTAATATGAAAATAAGAACGTGGAGTGTAAATAACTTAGATGTTGGATATCGACAAGTTAAGTAACTCGACATTTTTCATTAAGATGATTTCATACATTTATTTAACCTTTGGACTTTATCCCATGCTTCACCAATAGACTGTAATTTAAAAACTTGAAACCTATTATGAATATATATAATTCTACTTTTCTAAAATGTTTTATGATATAACGATTTCTATTATTTTAACCTTTTAACAAAATGATTCTTAAATATATTTAGTTTTGGAAAACAAAATTATCATATTTATTTGAATTAGTTTCAAAAGTACAAAAAAAAAAAACGTTTTCAGTTTAAAAAGAACTTTATTATTAAAACGTATATATCTTTTATAAATATATAGAACCACTTTTGACAACTCATTACTTAACCAGTATGATAAAGATAACGATATTTATATTTTATTTTATTAAATATATATAACGATTTAAATTAATATTATATATATTTATACGCGTATTATACGTATATAGTTTTATACTTTTACTATACTTTAACTTTACCTTTACTTTACTTTTACTTTAATTTAACTTTAATAATTCATACTTTAATAATTCACTTTAATAATTCACTTTAATAATTTATATTTTAATAATTCACTTTAATAATTCATACTTTAATAATTCACTTTAATAATTCATACTTTAATAATTCACTTTAATAATTCACTTTAATAATTCACTTTAATAATTCATACTTTAATAATTCACTTTAATAATTCACTTTAATAATTCATACTTTAATAATTCATACTTTAATAATTCACTTTAATAATTCATACTTTAATAATTCACTTTAATTATTCAAAAATCTATTATAAATAGAATTGAATAGGTTTCATTATTTCATAGAAACTTGAAAATATATTTCTCTAAACTCTCTCAATCGAATTACATATATATATTTTCTTTGTATTATTTCAAGATATTATTAGTATACATAAAATACTACGATGGAGTTATACTCAGACGATTTCAAAATAAGTTTTCAAACGGAATAGAGCTAAGGAAATTATGGGTTATAGCTATGGAGGTTATGGGTATTGATCGAGGGTATTGCTCGTGAGGTCAATCTAACGTTTATCATTTTCGTTGCGTCTACGTACTTTCCTGCAATATTGAATCACAATATTGATACGTTCGTGAATCCGAGACAAACCCTGCACTTGTTCAGTACCGTCATATACATAATTGCTACGAAATACAGTATTGTGAGTTTCATTACTCCCTTTTTATATATATTTTTGGGCTGAGAATACATGCGCTGTTTTATAAATGTTTTACGAAATAGGCTCAAGTACTAAAACTAATTCTATGTGGGTTTAAACCAGAAATATACCCTTAGCTTGGTAACATTAAACTACTTGTCTATGTACGGTAGGCGCGAATCCTAAAGATAGATCTATTGGGCCTGACAAATCCCATCCTGACTATGGGATGCTTTAGTACTTCGAGGTTATTTTAAACACACCTGATCTGGTGTACTTCAGAGGGTAAAACATGAACGTTAAGGCTTGTTACCGGGTGCCTACAACTTATAGAATACTTTTAAACACTTGCGAGTGTACGGATATTTATGGAAACTGAAATCTTGTGGTCTATTACTATTACGAAAATGATTGATTATGATAAACTAATGAACTCACCAACCTTTTGGTTGACACTTTAAAGCATGTTTATTCTCAGGTATTAAAGAAATCTTCCGCTGTGCATTAGCTCATTTTAAGGATATTACTTGGAGTCATTCATGACATACTTTGAAAGACGTTGCATTCGAGTCGTTGAGTTCATCAAGATTAATATTAAGTCAATTATAGTTAGATGTAATATGAAATGGTATGCATGTCGTCAATTTTTGATGTAAAGAAAGTTTGTCTTTTAAAAACGAATGCAATGTTTGTAAAACGTATCATATAGAGGTCAAATACCTCGCAATGTAATCAACTATTGTGAATCGTTTATAATGTATATGAACGGGTCCTTTCATTTACAACGTAGAATAAATAAACATAAACATAACATAACTTGCAATTTTTTTTTTTTTTTTTTTTTGGATTTTCTGATGTTGCCTTTTCTCCATAAAACGAACAAAATAAATAAATAACTACAACTATACAAGAAGATGATGCACCACTGTCTTTGACTTTAGAAGTAACTGTACTGAAGACCAATCTTCTGATGCTGAAATCTAGAACCCGATGACGTTGCAATATACAAATCATTCTGTGTATGTGATACAAGATTGCACCTCTCAACCCTTTTAGAGAAAATACCTCCCTTCGGGTACCCAATATGTATGTTGTTGAATTTCGGTCCAAGTAATAAAAGCAAATAGAAACAAGTATGCATCCTAGACAAAGTATGCTCATCTTGGGGACTCACAAAATTATTCTTTACTACCGAGTATAAATCGTAGTAGGGGAGACCTCAACCGTCTGTTGAGTTTCTGAACAATCATTTCTCAGTACATATTCAGTGATAAGTAGGTGACTACCCTCAACCGCTGTAAATCTTTCCATGATTTCCTCATCATGATATTTACGCTTTGTTAATGTGATCATCTCTATCTAGAATTAGGCCAATAAAGTCCACTAACACATTATTAGTCATCCTGTATTACTCGTTGTTCACAACTTACATGTCAGTTCAGTATTGCAATCACTTCCCCATAACATAGAATAAGCAACTCATTTTCAGGTTTTTCAATTTTTATGGATTTTCTATTTTTCAATTTTTATTTGTTTTTCTGGTTTTTCTGATTTTTATGGCTTTTTGATTTTCTCTGTACAAAAGCATAAAATTATCTAAAAACATAAGCAAACATGCAAAAATATCATCAAAAACTAATCTATCATGCAAAAGGAAAGTAAACATGCAAATGATCTACAAACTACCATGCAAAGCTACACAAATTATCCAAGAAGTTGCAAATCCATCACAACTCAGTCTCTTGGTTAGGTTCCTCTGTGTTAGGAACCTCAGTTTCAGGAACCACGTTAGTAAGCAATTTAATACCTATTTCCTTTAACAGAAAATCAAAGCGTGGTTTATCAAAAGCTTTTGTGAAGAGATCAGCCCTTTGGGCGGTAGTGTCTATCTGCACTACATCTATCAGCTTTTTCTCATAGCAATCTCTAATGAAATGGTATTTAATCCCTATATGTTTCGTATTAGAATGATTTACGGGATTTTTAGTGACAGCTATGGCAGCAGTATTATCAACATAAATAGGAGTCTTAGAAATTTTCAAACTGTAGTCACGTAATTGCTGTTGAATCCAGATGACCTGAGATGTACAGCTGGCCGCGACAATGTATTCTGCTTCACAAGTGGACTGAGCCACTGCTGTCTACTTCTTACACTGCCAGATAACAAGTTTGCTTCCCAGAAATTGACAACCCCCTGATGTTGACTTAAAATCTTTCTTACAACCTCCATAGTCAGAATCACTATACGATGTGAGATCAAAACCATCCTCACACGGATACCATAACCCTAAGCTCGGTGTATCCTTCAAATACCTCAGAATCTTTTTAACCACCAACATATGATGAACATTAGGATTCGCCTGATAACGGGCACACAGACAAACCGCAAACATGATATCTGGTTGAGAAGCTGTAAGATACATTTGTGAGCCTATGATTGCCATGTATAACGTTTGGTCCACTGAAGCACCCTCACAATCAGGAGATATCCCATGATTCACAGACAACGGAGTCTTAGCTGGTCTTTCTGCTTTCATTTGAAACCTCTTCAGAATATCAGCTACATACTTGGTTTGATGCAAAAAGATGCCTTTATCTGTCTGAGCTACCTGCAGACCTAAGAAAAACTTTATCATTCCCATTGAACTCATTTTGAACTTCTGCTGCATGACCTTCTCAAACTCATCAACCATTCCCTGATCTGTTGACCCAAAGATAATATCATCAACATAAACCTGTACTAACATAAGATGTTGTCCCTTCTTTTTGATGAAAAGAGTTTGATAAATGACACCTCTCCTGAAACTGTTTTCAACCATGTAGTTGGACAACGTTGCATACCATGCTCTAGGAGCTTGGTGAAGACCATAGAGTGCATTTTCAAGTCGATAAACCTTTTCTGGGAAATGTGGATCTTCGAAACCAGGTGGTTGTTTAACAAACACTCTTTCATTGATCTCTCCGTACAAAAACGCACTTTTAACATCCATCTGAAAAACTTTAAAACCCATGAAGGATGCAAAAGCCAAAAAAATCCTAATTGCTTCCAATCATGCAACCGGAGCAAAAACCTCATCATAGTCAATTTCAGGGATCTGTTGATATCCCTTTACCACCAGTCTAGGTTTGTTTCTGATAACAATACCCTGTTCATCCTTCTTATTTTTCAAAACCCATCGAAGACCATAGGGCACACAACCATGTGGTGAATTGACTAGCTTCCAAACCTTTAAATGTTTAAATTGTAACAGCTCCTCTTGCATTGCACTAACCCACTCGTCAAACTTCAATGCCTCATAAACATCTTTAGGTTCGATTTGACACACATAACATGAGTGAGCATGCACAAATATTCTTCCTGTCTTATTCAACGTTGAATAAAAAGCTGTTACCACATTCGCACTCTTTGTCTGAACATCTTCTGCTACAGTTGAACTTACACTAGTCACGGGAACCTCTGATGTAGTCGGAACTCCAGACGTAGAAGCTTCATTAGACTTCGCTCGAGGAATACTAATGTGAGGAATGCCTCTTGAATCCACATAATAATCATCAAGGCATTTAGGTGGCAGAATAACACGATTGGATCTACGTACACCTCCTGCTTCAGTTGGCGGTTCAGTCACTATTACAGTTGGTGGTTAATTATATAGAGGATTAAGATGTTCCTCAGTCAGTTGCGTTCGACTAACTTCCTCGTCATCTTCAAGCTCACTATCTTCATCTGTATATACTACTCCGTCCTCATTTGAATCAAAATCACCTCTAACACTCTGCGGACTTGGTTGTAAGCTAGAAATCGGATTTTGAACCTGCGCTGGAGTAGTGATAACATTCTCAGAAGAGTTTTGAGAATCAAACAATATCTGAGTCAGAACTTCTTCATCTGTAGCATCTGGTGGAAGATTGAAGGAATCAAATAACTTATCATATTCAAACTGCCATGCGAACCCTTTACTAACACGAGGTGGAGCATTGCGTTGAATATCAACCTCATAACGTTCTTTAACACACTTTGACTCAGTATTATACACCTGTTTGTTCGGATTCCCATATCCCAAGAAGATACCAGAGATCACCTTTGAATTAAATTTTCCTCCAGCGTCTCGTACCAGAATAGTACAAGGTGCACCAAAGGGTTCAAAATGTTTAATGTTCGGCTTTCTCTTGTGTAACAGTTCATAACATGTTTTACCATGTCTCTTCACCACTAGAACTCTGTTCATCACGTAGCATGCAGTACTCACGACTTCACCCCAGAAAACAATTGGAAGACATGAATCAGCAAGCATTATTCTTGCGGTTTCAATTAGAGTCCTATTCTTTCTTTCAGCAATACCGTTTGATTGAGGTGTATAAGCAGGACTGAACTGTTGTTGTATTCCCTTCTCATTACAGAACAGCAGCATCTGATTGTTCTTAAATTCCGTACCATTATCAGTACGAATCTTTTTAACCTTCAACTTATACAAACTTTCGAGCTTCAGAATCAAAACTTTAATATGATCGAAAGTACCTGACTTGTGTTTCAACATCACAATCCACGAGAAATGAGAATATTCATATGTAACTACTAAGCAATAAGACTCTTCGGTGAGAGTTTTACAGTTAACTGGACCAAAGAGGTCCATGTGCAACAATTCCAAAGGAATATTAACTGAATGATGCTTCTTGGCAGTATGTGACTTCTTAGTCTGTTTCCCTTGCTTACACGGAAGACAACCTTCAGGAATATGAAAACTCTTAACATTCACACCTTCAACTAATTCATTGTGGACTAGAGCATTCATCTTCCTTAGACTCAGATGACCCATACGCTTATGCCAGATAATCGACTCCTGTTCAGTAGCCTTAGAAACGAATGCCTGATGGCCTGTAGCTGCTTTAACATGAGCCTTACGCATATCAAGGATATAGAGATCCTTGCACCTTGGAGCCGTCATCAGAATCATGTCTTTCGGAATTACAAACTCTTTTCTCAAAATATAACAAAACTTATCATCAAAAGCAATGGTATACTTTTTGTCAGCAACTTGTGAAACTGAAAGCAGATTGTTCGACATCTGCTCTACATAATTAACTTTATCAAAGCTGACGTTCTCATTAGCAATAACACCCTGAGCAGTAATAAATCCTCCTTCACTATCTGCAAAAGAAACTGGTCCCCCATCCACTGTTTTCACATTAGAAAGCAAGGACAAGTTCCCTGTCATGTGCCTGGACGCCCCACTATCAACAATCTAAGTACTGCAGTGTGGATTGTAGGCGACCTGCACATTAAAGTAAGAGGATTAGTTAGAAAGGGCCACCCATGCCCTAATGGCAGTGGGTTTCCCATCAACACCAACAACTGGCAACTCCACCCATTGTCCTTTAGATCCAGAAAGACCTTCAGGATTTTGAACACCCTTAACTTCTGATTTAGGTTTCCAAACTGTGTTTTTCAGTAATGATTTTCTATAGTAAACATTAGTTTGAAAAACCTTTTTATCATTTGTTTTCACAGAAGAAGAATTAAGCACTGGTGAAGGTGATCTCCTATTAAAGGAACGATTTGGACCAAGATCTACCTTCCTTCTGGGTGTCTGTTGAATGGGTCTACAATTCATAGCCCTGTGTCCCAACCTCCCACAATTAAAGCAGTTAACATTATCAACATCATGAGAGTTAAACAATTTGCATCTAATTGGTGAAAACTGTCTCCTAGGTGGTTCAGTACGTTGTCTAGTCGTAGGGGTTGACGAGACTTATTGCTTAAAAGTCTGTCGACGACCAGGCGGAATATACTTGGAGACATTACCAGAATTGGAACTCGCACCTGTTGGTGGTTGTTCTACCTTAGGACCTATTTCGTCTATCCTTCCCTTACTGACAAACTTAGGTGACACTCCCTGAGTGTTCTTCTTCTTATTCTGTTTGGGAGTCACAGTGCTCTTAGACTGAGCCTTTTGACTTTCAGTCATCTTACTAGCATTAGCAGGACTTTTCAGAATGGTAACCGGTTTAGTGACAAGCTTAAAAGATTTGCTGTCTTTCTCAGTGTCGATATCAGTATCTGACTCTGTTTCATAGACAACATCTAAAGGTTTCTTTGACTCAACTACCTTACCAGAACTCTCAACAGGTGTTTCCTTAGGCTTACCATATCCTGGTTCTACAACTGGACCCTTACTTTTCTCAACCGGTTTGTTAATATATTCACCCAAAAGTGGCGGGGCAACCTGGTTATAACCTAAACCCTGCTGTTTAGGAGGATTCAAAGTCTGTTTCACATAAGACATCATCTGCCAATTGTCAATCCTAGCTTTCTCAGACTCGTATTTCAACTTAAATGAATTCCTTTCTGCCTTAAGAGTCTCTATCTGTCCCAAATACATAGTAATCACTTTTCCATCATCTATCACAGTTGATTTTAAGTGACCTACCTGATTTTCTAAAGACTTAATCACATCAACATAGTCTTTCTGTTTATTAAGGTAGAAAAGCGCATCATCATAGTACTTTTTATTAATCTGATTCTCCAAATTTATATTCTTAAGGTCAATTCTAAGCTTAGGACAAGTCTCACATGTAACAGATATCTCATTAAGTTTAGTGATAACACATTCAAGCCTCTCAATTTCCTGTTCATAACCAATGCATTTAGAACAATTAGAAACTGAGTCAATACATACCTTATCATTACCGGACATGTTGGCCATGAATGCATAGTCATTTCTTCCAACCTGAGAATCTGCATCTGATTCTGATTATGACTCTGAGCTCGTACTATCCGAGTAATCAGCCTCATAACCTCCTTTACCCTCACCTTGATCTGAACAAACTGGACTCTGAACAGTAACAATCTTCTCATTACCACTCTTAAGATCACAGTTGAGCAAATGTTCCAGCTCTTTTCTGAACCAAGTACCAACATGACAACTCATCCCTTCTTCTTCATCAGACGAGTCAGTAGTAAACTCAAGATCTGATAAGTCCTTAGCTTTGCGAAACTTATCATACAACCTATCTTTAATCCTCTTCCTGAAGCAAAATTTCATAAGCTCTTCTGCTCTCTTCAACCTAGCATCACATTTGCACACATAGCATGTGCAATTCGGATTATCCTTACCAGTACAACCTGCATTTTTCCGAACAATTCTTTCCTCTTCAATTTCTGCTTCACTTTTACCTACAAACACAACGTTAGCTTTCTGTGTATCTACCGAGATGGACCAGTCATATACTTCATCCGCATACGTTGTAGTCAAAGCCTTAGATTAAACAGAACCCAAAGATTCTTTCTCTACAATTACATGTTGTGGTGTAACTGAGATTGTTGTCTGGTGAAAAGGATCATGAAAACCAGGTTTGGGTGGTCTCGTGCAAGTTTTCTTAAAGTGACCATATTCATCACAATTGTAGCATCTAACCTTTGACATATCAAAACCAAACTTCGAATCTCGATTTAAACTCAACGATCTTTGTCCTATTCTCTTCAACTCAACGATCTTTGTCCTATTCTCTTCAAGTACTTTCTAGCACGTCTCACAATGTTACCCATACAGTAGAGTATATCCATTCTCTCAAGCTCTTCCTCATCAATCTGATCATAGTCTTCATTTTCAAGATGACTATTAAGCACTTGTACACCAATCATATCGTTGTATGAGTTAACAACAATAGCTGCCAATGCCATATCTTCCTGAATATATTGAAGAGATCTCTTCTTGATATTCTCAGTTTGAAACACAGGAGTCTGAGTCTGAGTCTGTTGAATCGAAGAATCTTCAATCATCTTAATTGTAGAATTTTGAGCTTGTAATTTAGCATTAAAGTAGCCGGACTGAGACGATGGTACAGACATTTGTGAAGCATTGGCTGATATGTATGTTGTCTGTAGTGGAGCATGAGTACCAGAAGATGAAGCTAAAGTTGATGCAGCAGCAGCTACAGAACCAAGTCTCTTTCTCTTTGCTTCATCCTGAATGTCCTTCTCTATCAACTTCGAAGTAAAAGCTGTTAGTGTCAACGGACGACCTGATGAACTGTACCTGTTTTGAATCTTTTCTATCTCATGATCCGAATTTTCTGGAAGACCATCTTTCAACACCCTTACTGCATTTTCATCAGGCACCTCAATCCCATAATCTGCCATCATTGCAACCAATAATCGATATCTCTCCAAAGTTTGTCCTAGAAATTCTGATGGAAGAGCTGCAAACACCCTCCACTCATCCTTCAAAACCTTACCCTTAGTCGCACGATAAGTAGCTGTACCTTCTGTTGCAGATTGAAGAGCCAACCAGATAGTATACGAGGTTTTGTTTCGATTCTTAAATTGCTAAAAAAATCTCCTTTGACAAAGCTTGGGTTAGCTGAGCATAACATCTACACTCAAGATTGTACTCTTCACGCTCTGTGGGACTAAACTGTGAAGTTTCTTTGGGTTAACCATCTGCTCCGCATGGCCATACATACGGATTCTCAATACATTCCCAAAGTCTAGAGTCGACACCGTTTAAGTAAATAACAAACCTAACTTTCCAGTCCAAGAAGTTCTTAAGATTGTCAAGTCTAGGTACTTTATTTGAAGAACCAGATTCACTTTCATTCAGTAATAGTTTTTGTAGTCCAGGTGCAATTACTAACGCACTGTATTCATTCATCACTTGTTCGTTTGTGTCAGACATTTTAATTGATTAAGTATTAATTTTAAAGTTAATTATGAGTTGTTTTAAAGTCACACGGTCGATTGTCCTTGACACACGGTCGATTGATTGAGACACACGGTCGGGTGTATAACTCACACGGTCGATTGTCTGACTAAATTTTGGCAGCACTTCATTACAAGCTGAGCCTTGGGTATTACTAACTCACACGGTCGATTATCTATCTCCCACGGTCGGTTAACTATCTCACACGGTCGAGTGACTAGCTTACACGGCCGACTGACTTTAGGAAACTGACACGGCTCTGGTAAAACTTACACGGTTGGTTGAAATACTCACACGGTCGATCTAATCACTTAATTGGTCGGTTGTCAGTACACACACGGCCGAGTGTGTTCTTGACAGTAGCAGGTCGAGTATTAGGGTTTTCTAGACAAAAAACGATTTTGCAATTGATTATGGATGAAAAACACAAAACCAACACGTAGAAAACAATAGTGATGACTCCAGAAATACCTTTTAACAATAAAAATATCAACAATAATGTAGAAAAGCTGATTAATTGACTAAAAACCCAAAAACACCAAAAACACCAATTTTGACCCAAAAACGATTTGATCAAGCAAAAACCAGAGACTCCAGCTCTGATACCACTTTGTAGACGTTTATACTTAGGATCTTACATCGCTTGCAATCTATCCTAGAGGTGGAATACACTAGAACAGGGTTAAACCGAGATATGGGTCGTTTCGGGATCGAATATGTAACGCCCCTACTTTTTCATTGATCTTTTACCGTTAATTATTTAACGACCGTTAACTATTGTTCGTGCCACGTCATTTCTATGACCTATATTATTATTTTTGTAATAATATACATATTAATTATTATGTGTTAAATGAATATTTGTATTCATATTTTAAGTTATACGTTTCTACGTGTCGCGGATTTCTATCCGGCGAATCTTTTGGTTTTCAAACCAACGGTCGAGCTTTTGGGATTTTTAAATCCTAATTATTTTAAATATGATATTTTTATGTCATATGAATATATATAGTGTTTATATATTTTCTTTGTCGTGTATTTGTTATCTCTCCGAAAAATCAATCGCGTAGTAGCGTTTTCGCGTTTCGGGCTTCGATCGGGCGTTTGGGCCACAAGCTTCTTGACTTTATAGCATTTTGGGCTAGTGGGGCCCACCCCCATGCATATTTCGGCTGAACCCTTTAAGGGAGGGATGTTTTTGCAATTTTTGTAACTAGTTCCATTTTAATCTCAAATTAATTCATTCCCTTATTTTGTTTCTTAATCTAGCAAGCTTTTCTCTCCTCTTTTTCTTGTTTCTTGGCCATCACCCACACTCACCATATCATCATCATCTTCAATCAAATACTAGCTTGGAATTTGGGGCTTTTAGTATAATCGGATTCTACGCGATCTCCTCTACACATCTATACCATTTGATTCTTGATTAGGGTATAAACCCTAACCCTAGATTTTTAATTTTTCTTTATTTTTCTGTATTTTGATGTTATATTGATAGTATAATGCTTACATGTTATTGTATTGCTGAATGTATGCGTAGAATTGCTCGATTATACATGTTTTCGGTTTGATTAATTTGGGACAGCAACTTTTTCGTTCATTTCTGATTATGTAACTGATTTAAAAGTGAAATTAAAGTATCTATATGAGTTCCTCTCATCAAGACATTAATTTTAGACTCCGGATTCATGTCATTTCGATTCCCGGAACTCTAGATATTATTAAAATGGTGTTTTGTTGAGATAAATTTATGAAAACAAATTGAATTAGGTATGGTTCGACTTTGTGACCATTTTTAGAGTCTTTAGGGTGTACTAGTGTGTTAGGATTGATGATGGGATGAACTTTCATGTTCGGGTCATCTGAATCCGAGCCACGGATCACCCGTTATGACTAAAACACGTTTTTGAGCGGATTAAAGGTCGAAACTGATTAAGGGCTATAAGTCACGACTTGGTAACTGTTCTTGGGATGTTCTTGAGTACACTAATGTGTCGGGTGGGTTGGTTAGACGAAGATATATATAAGACTCGCCGAAAACTGATTCCCGAGGCTTAAGTTATGACCCGATGAACTTTTAATTAAAACTTATGGTTATTAATTATGACTTATGATATAAATAATGATTTTCATTATTATTAAATTACTTATGATATAAAATGTAATTATTATAATTTAAGACTTATGATATATATTTATTATATCATTTAATTATTACTTATGATTTAATTAAACTTTTAATTAAACTTATGATTAATAATACTTTTATTATTAATGAAAAATACTTATGATAAGTATTAAACTTATATTATGAGATTATTATAATGAGACTTATAATAAGGATTAATTAATTATTTAATTATTATAAGGCTTAGTTATTATTTAATTATTAAATATTTATGATTTAATAATTAAAATTAGAAACTTATGATATGATTAATAATTCATTATTAATTAATAATACTTATGATTTAAAATTTATTATTAATTAATAATAATTATATTATGATTAATATTTAATTAATTAATTAAATACTTATGTTATATTAATTATATCATTTAAACTTATGTTAACTTTAATAATTCATTTTAATCTAATTAAACTTATGTTATGACATAATTATACATATTTAACTTTAATTAACATTATAACTTATATTATTATTACAACTTACACTTTAAAAATTAATGTTGACTATGTTTGACCAAGGTTGACTTTTGAGTTGACTTTCGGTTGACTTTGACTTTCAGTTGACTTTTGTTGATTTTCTAAATAAGGAAACTTTCCTAACTTAAAAACTTTCTAAAAATAGCAACTTTTTAAATATGAAAACTTTCTAAATTTGGAAACTTTCCAAAAATAGAAACTTTCCTAAAATAGAAACTTTCCTAAAATAGAAACTTTCCAAAAATGGAAACCTGCTAAAATAGAAACTTTCTAAAAATAGAAAGTATGTGTCCGTACTCTGTTCCAATCAAATCGATGCATGTTGAGTGTTGTTCTATGTCTACTTGCAACATGTACAATAGCTAACATACTAAGACTTGACCTAAGTTAGTTATTTATATCGACCTGCTTTATTTATAGGTCGGCGTTGTGATCATTCCTGATCACTTTACTTCATTTGCTGTTCGCATATTTGTGTGGTTACTTCGTTGCTATTAAGGTGAGTTATAGTCCCATTTTTCTATTTAAATCTTTTGGGATGAGAATACATGCAATTTATTTTATATTTTGGACACAAGTGGAGGTTGGTTTAAATTATTCATTGTGAGTTGAACAAAAATATTTCCTAGTCTGGTAACTGTAATCACTGGTTTCTACTGGTGAACGCGAATCCTATGGATAGATCTATCGGGTTTGACAACCCCATTTCGAGCTAGTCGCGCTAGCAATTTATAATCGGAATATTTAGTACTTCGTATTTTGTTGTAGATACACTTGTTCGGTGTATATTATTTATTGTATTTGGCAAGGGTAAATAAATGGTTAAGTGGTTACCAGGTGGCTCATGAAAAATGGAATAATGCTTTTATATGTTTTCTAGCATATAATTTTGTGGTCCAAAAAGGAGTTTTTATGTTTTCAAACATAAATTTTTATGGTTTAAATTAAATATTGTTTGCAATATTAAACCTATAATTCACTCAACATTTTTTTGTTGACAGTTACTCGCATGTTTTATTCTCAGGTTCATGATTGACTGCTTCTGCTGTGCTTAGAGAGTCTGCATATTTATGATGGCAGCTTTTGTTAAACATTAACTTGCATTCTATTTCGTTACATTAAATAGTGGGTGTTTGTTGACTTTGTTTTGGTCAACTTTTGGTTAAAATATTTATGTATAGTTTTTCTAAACTTATACATTTTAGTAGATTTCCTTCATAGGATATTATTTTTAAATAAAGAATGCAAGGTTATTTTATTAAATTCATATAGAGTTTCGATCAAGATGTGGGACCAAGATAACGATGGTCGTCAAGTGTACTTTGACGGATCATTTCAGTTGGTATCAGAGCGTTGGTTGTAGGGAATTAGGCTGCATTGATGTCGTTACCCGAGTCGATAGGGTGCATTAGTGAGTCTAGTCTACAGCCTGGCCTATAATGTATTATGATATGTGATTATTTGTATCATATTGGTATGTATATTGTTAACATACATACATCCCTATTATGTTTTGAATCCGGGAGGAACTCCCATTCCAATTTAAACGTAGTCTCCGACTCGTGCGAACTTATCCTTATAAGAACACCTCGGGTAGTGAAACCGAGGGGTGTCATTCTTGACTTCTGAAATTCTCGACATTTCTATGTCATCTATTATGGTTATGTATATATAATGTTTGAGTTATCTTACGCGAGATGTCATTCTTGACTTCTAAATGCTCGGTATTTCAATGTCAGCTATTATGTTTAGGTATATAACATTATTGTTATATTACGTGCCTTTGTGCCGTTGTGCCTATGTGCTTTGGTTTTTGAACCGGAAGACGTCATTCTTGACTTTTAGAGATTTTTGGCACTTCGAAGACATTTCTATGTCATCGTTACTCCTATTTGTTACTTATGATGTTTTGTCTCTTGTGCTATCCTTAGCACATTGTTTAAGAAAATGTTTTAGAGAAATTGTGTGGAAATCCGAAGTTGATCGCGTGTCCTGACCTCATGTAGTGCTATTGGAATGGAGCTATGAATTAGTGAAATATAATGGCGTCAGGCCAACGTGATTATGTTACGTTAATTCATAAAAAAGTCCCAATATTGTGACATGAGGAATAGAAAGCGAGTCAAAGAAAATTTTTACACTACTCATTCAGAAATTCCGATGTATTACATGGGTAGGGAAGATATTCATTATCTTATTTGTTGATATACGAGAAGCCCGTTTTAACCAGATTATCTATCTCATGCCCTATCCTTCATAACTCGCTTGTTAGCAACAGCTTCGCTCGGGAACAGTTTTGGCCCAGGGACTTATGTCCTGATAACAGTCAAAACAACATTTAACTCGTTGGTTTTCATGACCTCATAACATTTGTTGGTCAAATGTTGCACGACGATTCAAGTCCTTTACTCGATCTTCCACGATCTTACTTCAACTTGTAACCTCTGAAATACAGATACTCTGTTTATCATCGAGAGTTTTACACATTTGTTTAATTGGGTGTTCTTACGAGATTTATGGGCGAATAGAAGTAATGAAATATTTTGTCATGTATACAATTTATAAAATCATATATGTACGTATGGATTTAAATGAATAAATTTACCCTTACCTATTTTGGCTAGTATATACTAAATCATACCTTCAAAATTATTTTAAAACCACACATTTATTGAGCTGTTTGACTAAGTCAATTTGTTTTATATAAAATGGTACACGTTGTACCTACTTCTAAATTTACTAAGAACTTCGTTCCGTTTATGTTGTCACATCAAATGTTTAAAGCTTTTTCAAAACTCATTTGATTGATTTTATCAAATTTTCGCAATACTCTACAGAGTGTTTGGATCACAGTTCTTCTCATCCTCCGTTTAAGGATGAAATTTACCATTGAGTTCATTGATAGATACTCTTACACCACTTTGGATGCCGGTTTTATAAAATTTGTTGGAAATTCTTTGCGCTCATAAAATTTTCCCTCTTATAGTTGGACATGGCTGAAACGCGGACCGATGAATCAATTTTCTGGGGAACACTCGGTGGTCACCCTATTGTAGAAAAGGTGCTAGGTGGGTTTCTACCCCAACTGTTGTTATAGTGGGTATCATGGATATATATTACACTAAACCGTCTGAGGAGTTTCTACTCTCAATACTCGCTATCAACCGCAACACCCTCGTAAACATCAATTCTAGGATTCAACACTTTGAGGTGCAGGAAATTATTTTTGGAGATTCATCTCACCTAGAGTCGGCTATTCTTTATAACTCATGATTCACGTTCTTTTCATCCGCACATAAATTTAAGAATATGGATGAATCTTAGATTTCCTCGCTCATTGTACAAGGAAGTTCACTTTCGTTGAAATATCACACCTTTCGTACATCTTCCTTTCAGAAATGTAATGAAAATCTACTTTGAAGTCCGTGATCCTTGTTATCTCCTTTGAGAGAATTGCCTTAAATATCTATGCCACCGATGTGACTACTCCTTGTTGCAACTATATTTCATTCATCCCAGTTTGTCCCCTTGGGGAGCTCCTGTTTTGTTTATTAATAAGAAAGATGGTTCGTTCCGAATGTGCATTGATTATCGTGAATTGAACAAGCTTACGGTTAAGAATCATTACTCTCTTCTGAGAATTGATGATCTATTCGATCAACTTCAAGGTTCGTCCATTTATTCTAAGATTGATCTTCGTTCCGGCTATCACCAACTGGGGGCTATTTCGAAAGCCGCTTTCCGTACCCGTTATGGTCACTATGAATTTCTTGTTATGTCGTTCGGATTAACCAACGCACCTGCTGTGTTCACAGACCTCATGAACCGTGTGTGTATACCCTATCTGGACAAATTCGTTATTGTTTTCATCGACGACATCCTTATTTATTCCAAGAGTGATGAAGAGTACGAGGAACATTTGAAGTTAGTGCTTGATTTATTGAGAAAAGAAGAGTTGTACGCTAAGTTCTCTAAGTGTGCTTTCTGGTTAAGAGAAGTTCAATTCCTTGGACATATTGTTAGTAAACAGGAAATACAAGTTGATCCTGCCAAGATTGAGGCAATTGAAAAGTGGGGAATTCCAAAAACTCCTACTCAAATTCGCCAGTTTCTAGGATTAGCTGGCTATTATAGAAGGTTCATTCAAGATTTTTCACGAGTAGCGAAACCTCTGACTACTTTAGCGCATAAGGGGAAGAAGTACGAGTGAAAGAGTGAACAAGAGTCTGCTTTCCAAACTCTGAAGAAGAAGTTAACTTCTGCACCGATATTATCACTACCTGAGGGTAATGATGATTTTGTTATCTATTGTGATGCTTGTCAAGACTTTGGTTGTGTTTTGATGCAAGGAAAGAAAGTCATTACTTATGCGTCACGTCAGTTAAAGATTCATGAACAGAATTATATAACCCATGATGTAGAATTGGCAGCTGTTGTGTTCGCACTCAAGAATTGGAGACATTACTTATATGGGGTCAAAAGTACTGTGTACACTGATCACAAAAGTCTTCAACATATCCTTGATCAGAAACAGTTGAATATGAGGCAACAAAGATGGATTGAGACGTTGAATGATTATGATTGTGAACTTTTATATCATCTGAGAAAGGCCAACGTTGTGGCCGATGCGTTAAGTCATAAAGAAAGGGCTGAACCTCGCAGATTTAGAGCCTTGAATATGACAATTCGAACAAACCTCGCAAAGCAGATTCTTGAGGCACAAGAAGAAGCCTTGAAGGAGGAGAATTTTGTAACGGGAAGGTCCGAGGCTTGAGTAAACAGTTAGAGGTACGAACTGATGGTACTCGGTATTTTACGGAATGCCTTTGGGTT